>NC_064562.1:72553251-72856281 GCF_937001465.1 Orcinus orca
TTGGCAGGTGGATTCTTAACCACTGTGCCACCAGGGAAGTCCCGTGTTAGCTTTTAAGTAAAGTAAAATAACAGAACTTACACAGTTTGGGACTTAATACCATCTGCTTTAACCAGTAAAATCAACTAAAAAAGAAAACATTGTATTTGAAAGAATTATTTCCAGACATTTTAGATAAAAGGAAATATATTTGTTAACTACAGTGTTAAGTTTTACATACCTAGCCCTGGCCATATAAAGGAATGGAAATTTTTTACCAGCTTAACCTGAGAATAATCCCTAATACATTCTCTCTGTCTCTTTCTCTGTCTCTCTCTGATGCATGGACCACATTAATCAGTCCTCAACCTCTGCTGCCTTTATACCTTGTATTATTTAGGATAATCTATTTTATGTAAAAAAAGAAAGAAAGAAAGATCTCTGCAATACAAGCATCTGCTTGATCAAAGACCCCCTACATAAGCTGATTCGAATCTTCAGATTCTTTCCAACTTCATTTTCCATGAAACTGCTGGCTCCTTAAGTCTTCTGTACTCATCTAGCAGCCAAAAAATGTGCTAAAGTAACTTCCATTTACATTGCACTGTCCCCAGATCCTCCCTGGATCTAAGGGCATCCAAGAAATGTTGCCCATGGCTAACCATTATAAGCAAACAACATGTTTACATTATAAAAGGGGAAGTAAAAACTTTTCTTGGAAATATAACTGCCTCAGTTACACCTTAATACATGTGCCTCCTCTGCATGCCTATTTTGATCAGCCACAACTAGATTCTTATCATAGGTTGTAGATATAAAAATAATCCCCAAGTGATTTCAGTGCCTTCTCTCTTCTCCTAGCCATTCAAATCCATTCTTCTGTCTTCCAGCAGATTGATTTTTCTAATTCTAAAATTAAACAAATTATTTAACTTTCTATGCATTCAGGGATCTCTGTCACCTACAGAATAAACCTCACTTTCTAAGCAGGGTTTAGGAGGTGTCTCTAATAACTAGCCCTTGCCTATATTCTCATCCTCCATTTGGGACAATTGAAGGCTCATATTTTACCAGTATGTTAACCTGTAATTCCTTACACACCAAGCTTTTCCCCTTGAATTATCATTAAAGACCCAAGTCAGACACGTTACTATATATAGCCTTTCCTCCCTCACATTTGTTGGTTAATGCAAAGTGACAAAATGCAATATATAATAGTATTTTTAGGATGTTGTATAATTAAATGTTTAGAACCAAATGTTACACTAATTAAAACTCTAATAGGATATAATATGAAATACTGCTTCATTTACTGTACTATGCTGTTTCAAATATCAATATATTTAATTGAGAAAAATTGAAAGAAAGGGCATCTTGTTATATGAGACAAAGAAAATGATGGTCAAGTTGTTTGAGCCAATTTTTATGTTCCAGTAGCAACCTATATATAACACTATTACTGCATATGCTAGATCACATTTTGCTCTCTTTATTTCCCATTGACCTACAACAGCCTGGAGTGAAGAGCACAATTTTTAACTCCTCTTTTATTACCTGTATTAGCAGAAGACCTAGATCATAGGTAGTATACATGTTTGTTAAGCTCTTCAAAATTTAGTATGTTTCAAATAAAATACTATTTTTAGAAATTGATTGGGTAAAATAAATTAATTTGTGGTCTTGATTGGAATAAGATATTTTTGAGACATGAATACCATAATTATATTAATAAAGCATTCCATTTCATAGATTAAAGTGGTGGAATAATAATAAATAACTAACTATTTGACATTCCTATGAGTTCCTGAATTAACTCTATGATCTCAACTTATGACAATTATAGTTTTGTACTCATGTAAAAAATTATTCTACTTTAAAATATTTTATTATTATTTTAATTATTATTTTGCTGGCTAAGAGATGCAGGAAGGAGACCCGGAGAAAAATTTTGACTTGTAGTTTCGCACTGCCCCTTAAAATCTTACTAGTTTACTTAGTACTTTCAAAGTGATGTACTGTTTCTTTTAAAAAAACAACTCCAGCTTTCTGCATTTTAATCAAACTTTGTTTCTAAAATATTTGTCATTCTTAATGGGATTTGAAAGCCTTCCGTTTTTTTGTTTTGTTTTTACTTATGTGAAATTTGGGGGAAAATTTACTTAACACTCTGATCTGCTAAGCTTGTCATTTCAAATAATTTTGCATTTTTTGAAGACTTTTAAAGTACATTAACACTTTGATGCCATTATCAAACTTAATAATAATAGGTGAATATATAATATTGTATAATTTTCATTAAGTAGTGCATACATATACCCTTGATATTTCCTTCAGACATTTTGACTGCAAACTAAATTACGTCTTAATTGGCAAGCTGCTAAATAAGAAATCTTTATTCAGTTGCAATCATGTAAGTCAGTGGAATTGTACAGGTTATGCACATATTTAATACATAACACTCTGCTTAAAAATATGTCAGTGATACTAAATAGCAAAGGCTGAGCATGCATTCATTTATTCATTTATCAAATAAGTTCTGGTTGCCCATTATATATAAAGCACTTTGTTAGAAATGGGGGCTGTGCTTGGCAGTTAAATAGGGTTTTCCTCTCCTCATGTCAATAGAAACAAAATGATACATACACAGCAAAAGTGTCTATGTGAAGAGCAGATAATGGCAGCAAAACTCAATGTATATATATATACACATATAATCTATCTCTCCCTCTCTCTCTCTCTCTCTCTATATATATATATTGTCCTAGTTGTTGATTAATCCCACAAAACTAAAGGGCTAGAGAATTATAACTGGCTCCCAAACAAAATGATTGTCTTCTTCCAAAGAGCTTGGAATGTATATATGAATGTGTTCTCTCATATTGTCAAAGAAGCAAGGCAATAGCATCTCCAGGCTATGACTTGATCTTTAGGTACATATCTAATTAGTATCACTACATACTCCCAAATAGGAACAAAATTTTTCATTTAAATGAAGTATATACAACTTTTTTTTTAATTTCTAATGTGAAAAAGAAAACCACCTTACCATAAAAGATGGAAATAAAATCAACTACAATTCATTTTGGCTTCATGTTGTATGCATTAAATTGTTTTTAAATGACCTAAAACAATGGTGCTGAAACTTGTAAAACATAACTAGAAAATTTATTTTGCAAGTGTGGGTCAAAAATTAAGTCATTAATTGAGTAGCACAGCTATAATACTGATTAAAATATAATCTATATCTGTTATAAATTAAAATACTAGTGATATCACTGGTAGGAGGATAAAAGTAGATAAATATGTGAAGATTTTTTTTTCTTGACTGATTTAAGCTCTCTTGGAGTACAACTGGGGGTTGGGAAGCTAAATTTGGAAGAATAACAGTTTTCCAAATTGTGGAACAATGTTTACAAATGAACTGATGAATTAGATAGAATTAAACATCTTCCAGTAGTTCTGTATTACAGTGTATGTGTGTGTGTGTGTGTGTGTGTAGGCTTTGAAGTGTTTAGATCATAGACTCATATTTTGTTTGTCATTCTAAGGAGTTTGTCCTGTGTTTTATAGACTGTGGGTGCTCTTTGAATGACAATATATTCCACTGCATAGACATTCTATATTTCCTACGAATGGCTATTTTTTATTTCATACATAACAGATTAAAAAGCAAGGTAATTTATATGACTTTTTGAAATTTTAAGAATTAACTGTTTTCTAGTTTCAGACCCCCCAGTTTAGCACAAACAACAACTTAATTTTAGTAATCTTATTCTAACTACAATCAGAATTTGACAAATCAAATATTGAAGAAACACTTTAGAAAACTACCATCATAGCCTAAGCATGCTCTGCTTATTTTTAATAAAATAAATTAGTTCACTAGATACAATAAAGAACACTTGTCAACAAGATATTCAATTTCTCAGTTTCCCTGAAAATTTTTCTATGATAGTAAATCACATGATGTTCCATATGTCCTTCATTAAAACACTCTTATTCTGATGTAACAAGAAAAACCCTTTATCTGTAATAATTGTTTCACTTATAATGTAGACTCTGTTGCCCTTTAGTCATATCTTTCTATCAAAGATACACTAGGATGATACATAGTACTTAATCCAGGAGGCGCATCCCACCTAAGTAAATATAAGTGAACTCTTGCTCTGTTGCTCTTCAATATTCTGAAACCGCCTTAACATCAAAAGAGATAGAGGAAGCTGTTGGTATTTACACTGGGAAGAAGGCATTTGAGCAGATTTAATCGTTCATACTGACTTTAAAATACCTTCATGTAACTGGCAGTGAGAAATATAGTACCTTATTTATTGAGGTTGAAGAGAAAATGCACTTCTTTCTACATTTGAGAGCAGTACTCTCAACTCTTTCAGCGATACACTTTTTCCCTAATGGTTATTTTAAAAAAATTATCTGAAGTAATATAAAACAAAACCTATTTTTAGAATCTCAACCAAAGAATCTTTTATGACAAGTTAGAAACATTTGCATGTATATCATCTTCATAAAGTTTTACAAAAGCCTTATTTTTGTTTTGTTTTGTTTACTTATTTACTTTTGCTTTGTTTACCTTATTTACTTTCATTTTGTTCACCTCTTATTTTGACCTAAAACAGACTGCCAGATGTTTCTCCAACAAAGATTGGGATTATTTGGGATCAACAGAGAATTTCAGTTTGGGGTCTGCAACCATGGTGAGCAACATGCAAGTCCCTGCAAGGTAAGAGAAGGAGAATGCTTTTATAGAGGGAAAAAGTAAGTTGGGAGGGCGCTGGTAAACAAAGAGTCTGTGACCTCCATAGGCTGAGTTCTTGTGAGGAAAGAAGTCTTTCTTCTTCCCGTTGGGCTCTGCTATTGTCACAGGGTGTAGAGCTCCCTGTTCTGGTCTCCCAATTCTATTTAATTGAGGTTTCTGTTTATTTATTTATTTTATTATACTGGAGAGTTTTTTTTCTTCTCCAAAGGAATATATATTTTTGTGATTTTTATTTTTTGTTTTGTGAGGAATGGTTGAATGTATGAAGGGACATTAAAAATTTCCTTCCAATATAAACTGCAATTACGTGCTCTTAACATTAATATATGATAAAATAATACCTCTTTATGGACAGTAGTTTATGAAGAATTTCTCTGATTTCATTTAAAAAAAAATCATATAGCATGGAAAGACTCTTTTCTTCTCAATCTGCTCCAATGCAAATTTTAGATTCTCTACAGAACACACAGTAAGCTCTTTAAGAGATGGCATAAAGTAGGGTCTCCCCCAACTGTTTGAGGTTTGGTTGAGTAAAGACATACACGGATTGATAAATAAGTGAATGAAGTGGTACGCTGGAGCCAGCTTGTATAGGTTCACAATAGCCTACTGTTAAATATTCAGAGAATTTTTGCACTCGTTGCTAAATACAGATGTTTTTACAACGGAAATTATATAAAATTACAATAATAATGTTAAAAACAAATGCAACAAATACTCAAAACTTATAACTTCCTATTTTACTAAAGTTTACTGTTATCTATGCTTTTGAGGTAATTTATTTCTATTGCATCTGTAGAGTGGAAATACTATATAATTATGTGCTTATTTCTTCCTAACTCTGTTAAATGATATCTCATTGTTAACTTGAAATAGACAATGATGAGAGTATTTATATAATGAAAATTGACAAATATTACCATTCAGCTTTTGATTTATTATTTTGTTGATTGTTTAAAGTAGGGTCAGAAAACTTTATTGTAACTAACTAAAACTTCTAGCTTCATTTCCTAATATTTGAGTTGGTAATTTTGCGTTTGTTCAGAAAAATGTGAATGATCTTCAGTATTGATTTGTGATGTCTTTAAATTACCAGTTATGATATCTTATTTAAATGAGTCAGGAAGCTTTCTAATTTTCTATGGTATGTAATAACTCAAAGAGCATAATGCCTACTTCATCTTTGAAGGTATGAAGGAGAGTTGCTGAAAAACAGATTACCCAGTAAAACACAAATTGTATGGTTTCTTTTTCAGTCGAAGCTTATGATTTGCTATAGGTGAACTTCTAGATGACTATAGATAAGCTTATAGTCTGAGATCAGACTATATAATCATCAAATATTCTAAAAAATATGGCTACTGAGTTCACTTCTTCCTTACTTTTCAGTTCTGATACAGATGCTCAAATTTTACAAAATTTTACATATCTTGAATAAACCAGTGGAAGGCTAGAATTTGCTCACATCCAATTTCATTAAGCCATCAAGCATATATTTTATACAAAATATACCCACTGTATAACCTTCTTGATTATATTATTTTTGTTTTCAAGACATAAAGAAACTCTTTAGATAACAAAACTTATTCAATAAAATATAGACTTAGCTGTTAAACATATCTTTGAAAAACATTTGATTCTATTATTTTAATTATCTAAGTACAATTTTTATCTCACATATAATATGTCACAATGAATAAATACACTCAGAATTCAAGAATCTGTATCTCATTTGCAAGAGATTCTGCCATAACATAGCTTTTTGTCCTTTGGAAAACACTAGACAAGTTACATCGAACTTAACTCCTATGAGTTGGCAAAATGTTACCCAATCAGAAAAAAAAATCAATATAATTTTTTGTATTGAGATAGAATTCAAAATGAATACATTTTAGCTTTCTTACAGAATTTGGGAAGTTAAAAAAAATTAAAAGCTTTTGCTCACATTGAAAATGAAGTTTTCATTGAATTAAGAATAAATACATTCATCTGTTATCACTTATATGTGGAATCTAAAAGATACAACAAACTAGTTAATAAAGCAAAATGAAGCAGACTCACAAATATAGAGAATAAGCTAGTGGTTACCAGTGGGGAGACGGAAGGGAGGGAGGGGCAAATTAGGGGTAGAGGAGAAAAAGTGTTATTATGGGACTATATGAAATCACATGTTTGAAACTTGAAAATTGTAAAGCACCATAAAATTGAAAGAACCTTTTATTAAATTTACAAACCTGAGAAAAAAGAATAAATAGATCCAATATATATGGATTTTATGTGTTCCAGTTTCAACACATCACAATACACAAGTTAGATTTTGTCACTACTCTTCTCAGAAGTCTTCAATGGCTTCTGATTTTATTTGGATCAAGATTAAATCAATGATATTTAGGCTAAGTTATTATTTTAATCCAGAAAAGCATTAAAGATTATTTTTGTAGGTAATTCTACTAAGATAAAAGTGGATATACTTAAGCCTTAAAATAAAAAGGTTAAAGTAATGATGATTAAGTTCAACAGTTAAAGCAATTCAAGTCCCGTTATAAAACAAAGCATAGACATGACACCAATATGTTACTTTGTTTCTTATTTTCTTTTTGAAGTGATCTGATACTTTTATTAGCCAATATTCCAACCATAATTGGGAAGAGAATGAGAAAGATCGAGAGAGGGGGAGAAACTCTGTAATTGAAATCTCACTCTAACTAGAGACAACAGAATTTTTATACTAAAGCAAAAGTAACAAAATAAATATACTTTACACTTTTGGTGACTACAGAGTAAGGTCCAGTTTGCCTAATATGAATATGATAGCTGCTATAGTTAAGAAAATGTATTTCTCACTACAACCAAAACCTATAACCACCTGTCTGCACATAGCCTAGCAAGCTTAGCATACTAGAATGAATGTTGAGAATGCACATATTCATAATAAATTAGATTTGACATGAATAGTTCTACACCCTCCATATGCAAATATATTAAAATGGAAAAAATCCAAAGTGTGTATATGGGTTTAAAAAGTGATAATTTCCAAAGTGAGTAACTGATAATATTGTGTGCATGTCTGATTGAATCATTCGGTTGTTAAATTCATTTATAATCACGTTCTGAGAATAAATACTTTCTGAGGATTTATCCATGGAATCATAATCAGGGAAAACGTATTAAGAATTTGAGATTACTGATAGTAGTAGCCTTTAGCTGGCTGAGCAATCTTGCTAATTCTGGATGCTGCTACTCTGTTCCTTTGCTCGTTCCATTTTTGTTTGTTTGTTGTTGTTTTGTTTGGTCTCTTTCTTTTTGTTTGTCTCATTTGTTTTTTAATGGGAAATTTTTCTTAAATTGTGATATCTGGACAGAAGGCTGCCAGAAATGCAGACACACACACACACACACGCATATACACACACACACACACTTTAAAGAAAAGATCATAAATCACAAACCATTGTAATCACACATATACCAAAGCATAGCATATTTACACGACCCCAAAAGCCTCATATTTATCTTCACTGATCAGAACTTTCTCCCTCCATCCTTGATGCAACCATTAACCAAAATTTTGTGATTAGCATTTCCTTTCTTTTCTTTAGACTTTTGCCCCCAATATAAGCATTTCTAAAAACCAAAACATTCTGTTTTCTGTTTTAGGAATTTATATAAATGGACTCATGATGTCAGTGTTTCTTTGTGTTTTGCATCCTTTTTTATGATCCACAAAAAACGATGCTGCTGTATAGCAAAGTGAGTCAGTTATACATATATCCACTCTTTTTTAGATTCTTTTCCCACGTAGTCCATTACAGAATATTGAGAAGAGTTCCCTGTGCTATACCGTAGGTCCTTATTAGTTATCTATTTTATATAAAGTAGTGTGTATATGTCAATCCCAATCTCCTAATTTATCCCTCCCCACCTTTCCCCCTTGGTAACCATAAGTTTGTTTTCTACATCTGTGACTCTATTTCTGTTTGGTAAATAAGTTCATTTGCACCCTTTCTTTAGATTCCACACATAAGTGATATCATATATTTGTCTTTCTGTGTCTGACTTCACTCAGTATGACAGTCTCTAGGTCCATCCATGTTGCTGCAAATGGCATTATTTCGTTCTTTTTTATGGCTGAGCAATATTCCATTGGGCTACATGATCTTTAATAACTAAGGCATGTAGTGAGGATAACATGTGTGCAAAGGCAGGAATGGAGAGAAACAGCCTGGCACAATGACAGAGCTGCAGGGTGGGTGTTCGCTGGAAAGGAGATTACAGGTAGGACAAATAATATGGGAAATAAATATCAGAGAAGAAAAATCAGGAGCCAAGGCATAAAACGCCTTTTGTACCACAGTAAGGAGTTTGGACTTTATTTGGCAAGGAGTCATGAAGTGTTTTTAACCTGCAAGTGTCATGAATGTGTTTGCACTTTTGAAAGATAACAGGCTGCAGTGCAAATGACGGGTTACAGTGGGATGGGGCTGAAGCGTAAGTGGGATGAACTGAAGCAGTAGCAGTGGATGTGGATAGGAGGCAAAAATGTCACAGCTCTGTAAAAGGTAGAGTTGCTAGCATTGATGTGGCGGATGGGTCATGGACCACTATGTAGAGCTAAAACCTCAATAGACCTGGTGATTCAGTAGGAAAAATATCACAGAAGTATGTGCCTGGGATGCAGGGCACAGTTATTTATATGGTAATACGGGGAATTCTTGAGTGCTGTCATGGCCCCTCCAGTGGCCAAAGAATACAGAATACCCACAACCCCCAAATCTGGGCTTCTCTAACTGGTAGATTTTTTATTCCACATGGCTAGCATTGACCTTCACTCTTCTGGTACATCTCTGGGAGCCATTAAGGAGGCTATTGGGCAGTCAGGTCCAGTTGCTTGTGTCCAAGTTTACTTGTGTATCACCTTTGCAATTTTTACTGCTTGTTTGAAAGATAAAGTGAAATGAAAGTAAATTTAAATTAAGTCTTTGTGGACTGGCTGGCTAAACTCACTGATGAGTCATTATGTGGAGATGGTGAGGAAGACAGAAGAATTGGTAACAACTCCCAGGTCCTGTAATTAGAAAGAAGCTCCATTAATTAGAATGAAGTGGAAATGAGGGAAAAGGAACAGATGATTGAGGGATGGTCACAGTGAGTTCCATTTTTGCTATGATGAGCTTGAAAAACTCTGGGAGCTCCAGAAGGAGACATTTACTTTAAATCTCTCATCAGTGGAGCCACAGTGAACATTCCACTCTGGATAGCTTTGTTTGTTTGAGGGGCTCATTTGAGCATAAACGTTTATTTAAATGCCTTCCTCCTTCTCAAAGTGCTTTCTATCTTGCTATGTCCCTGCCCCATTTTTTTTTTTTTTTTTTTTGGTGTGTGGACCTCTCACTGTTATGGCCTCTCCCGTTGCGGAGCACAGGCTCCGGACGCGCAGGCTCAGCGGCCACGGCTCACGGGCCTGGCCGCTCCGCGGCATGTGGGATCCTCCCGGACCAGAGCACGAACCCATGTCCCCTGCATCGGCAGGCGGACTCTCAACCACTGCCCCACCAGGGAAGCCCACCCTGCCCCATTTTTAACGGGAGAGTCCAATTAGGCTGATGACACACTAGCATTACCATGGTGAAAAGCCCACGAATTTGCTGACTGAAACCTTCTCCCAGGAGGCTTGAGGTACAGTAATGGTCACAATTGGGAACATGGTACTTGAAGAAACAAGTGAAAGAAAACTTGAGGTAATGATTGTGGTCCAACTATGACTGTATTAGCTTTGAAGGCTGTTACCACCAGGTCATAAAAAAAAAAAGTTGTCACTTGTATCTATAGTTCAATAATTGTATTATTGTATGGTTTATCTGTTAATATACCACAATTATTTGCTTATCTATCTTTTTGTTGGTAGATATTTAGACCATATGTAGTTTTTGAATACAATGAAAAATGCTACTATGAACATTTTTGTACATATCTGATATGAATAGGTGCAAGCATTTTTCTAGGGTATTTAAATCAGGAGTAAAGTTGCTGGGTCAGAATTATGTATCTTTCCAAATTTTCTAGACAATTTCTTTAAGTTTTCCAACTTATTTTTATCCTTTATGCTCCAATTATCTATCATGAAAGATCCTTTCCTCAGAATACTCCCTGACACTTAGTAATACCAGACATAATTTGTAATGGTATCTTGTGATTTAACTTGATTATATTCCAAAATAATAAACTAAATTTATTTTTAAATTAATACTTTAAAATATAATATGAATGAGCAATTTAATCAGTGAGGTTATAATCAGAAAAGCAGAAGATACCTTAGGTATAATGAAGAAAGAGATTGATCATAAGGAATTAAAAGTACCAAAACTCTTGGTAAGTGAAGTGTAGCTTAAATCACAAAAAGATGTCAGAAATGGGTTATTCACAGGAGATCATCTGGAAGCCACAGTGAATCTCAGCAACTTTATTATAAGATGCCACCCCAGAGATTTTTCAGCCACTTTCTCGGAAGCTTCAGTAAATCTCAGCAATTGAATTGTGAATCATTGCTGATTTTAGCTGTCTACTCTATCAGTGCTGTTGATTTCCAAAGATTTGTCTCTGCTCAAGTTTTTCCTGCAACTTCCTCCATAGAAAAAAGTTTTCTTCTTTTCTTTCTTCCAATTCTATTGAGAACTTATAGTAGATTCTAGTGCAAGCCACATGGAAAAATGGATCCTGAGCAAATCTCCAGCTTCCCATCTGTGATGTATGCAGCTGCATAGAGTCATGCTATGCAACCTGGTAGACGCATAGTCCCTACTCACCCTTAAGGTGCATTTAAACCTCTGAGGACCAATATAGAACACCCAACACTTTCACTGTACACAGTTCAACTATCTCTTACACAATAGAAAACATACTTATGCTCTCTCCTAAAACAATATATAAATCCCATAAATCACTGTATCCATTTGTGGGTGTTAATAAATATTATTCAAGCTTAGTTCCTATCATGTTTTGATGTGCTGTAACATAAATCTTGAATTAGAGGTTTAACGTTATCAAGAAGAGGAAAAGGAGGAGCTAGCTAATATATGTAAATATGTACATAAAAGTAAGAAAGAAAATATACCTAGTTTTTATAGTTCTTGTTTCTCCTATTGGTCATGTAACCATGGTTACTGTTTATAGCTTCCTGTCTCTACTCATCAGTTTATAGTCCCCTTTTTTTTATTGAGCACCCCAACTGAATATTGTACTTTATAGTAAAATTCATGAAAGAATTCATACACTGGTAAAACATATAAAATCAATAATTATAAGAAGTTTGAGGTTCAATATCACTAATTATTAGAGAAATGCAAATCAAAACTACAATGAGGTATCACCTCACACAGGTCAGAATGGCTGTCATCAAAAAATCTACAAATGATAAATGCTGGAGAGGGTGTGGAGAAAAGGGAACCCTCTTACACTATTGGTGGGAATGTAAATTGTTACAGCCACTATGGAGAACAGTATGGAGGTTCCTTAAAAAGCTAAAAATGGAATTACCATATGACCCAGCAATCCTTCTACTGGGCATATACCCTGAGAAAACCATAATTCAAAAAGGTACACGCACCCCAATGTTCATTGCAGCACTATTTACAATAGCCAGGACATGGAAGCAACCTAAATGTACATCAAGAGAGGAATGGATAAAGAAGATGTGGTACGTATATACAATAGAATATAACTCAGTGATAAAAATGAATGAAATTGTGTCATTGCACAGACTTGGATGGACCTAGAGACTGTTATACAGAGTGAAGTAAGTCATAAAGAGAAAAACAAATATGGTATATTAATGCATACATGTGGAATATAGAAAAATGGTAAAGATGAACTTATTTGCAAAGCAGAAATAGAGACACAGACGTAGAGAACAAACATATGGATACCAAGGGGGAAGGGTAGGGTGTGATTAATTGGGAGATTTGGATTGACATATATACACTACTATGTATAAAATAGAAAACTAATGAGAACCTACTGTATAGCACAGGGAACTCTACTTGATGCTCTGTGGTGACCTAAATGGGAAGGAAATCCAAAAAAGGGGGGATATATGTATACGTATGGCTGATTCACTTTGCTGTACAGCAGAAATTGACACAGCAGTATAAAGCAACCATACTCCAATACAAAAACATAAATAAGTTTGAGGGAAAATATGTATGTAAGGCTCACTTATAACATTCTCCAAGATTATTATAATTTAAAAATGCATGGGGGCTTCCCTGGTGGCGCAGTGGTTGAGAGTCCGCCTGCCGATGCAGGGGACACGGGTTCGTGCCCCGGTCTGGGAGGATCCTGCGTGCCGCGGAGCGGCTGGGCCCGTGAGCCATGGCCGCTGAGCCTGTGCGTCCGGAGCCTGTGCTCCGCAACGGGAGAGGCCACAACAGTGAGAGGCCCGCGTACTGCAAAAAAAATAATAAAAATAAATAAAAATGCATTATATTCAGGAGAATTCTAATACTTTAATCACCATCTATAATGTGAATAGCAACTGATTTTAGGATCAAGATACTTACGGTATAAGAAGTGTAGATTTTACACAGTTTAACCCAGTGCTCTTATAATAGATCTAGATACAAAAAAATCTAACTTTTACTTTTTTTTTTTAAGAAGATATTGGGGGTAGGAGTTTATTAATTTATTTATTTATTTTTGTTGTGTTGGGTCTTCGTTTCTGTGCGAGGGCTTTCTCTAGTTGTGGCAAGTGGGGGCCACTCTTCATCACGGTGCGCGGGCCTCTCACTATAGTGTCCTCTCTTGTTGCGAAGCACAGGCTGCAGACACACAGGCTCAGTAGTTGTGGTGCATGGACCTAGTTGCTCCACGGCATGTGGGATCCTCCTAGACCAGGGCTCGAACCCGTGTCCCCTGCATTAGCAGGCAGATTCTCAACCACTGCGCCACCAGGGAAGCCCTCCCAAAAAATCTAACTTTTAAAAAATAATATATAAACACAATATCACTGAAATATTATAATAAAATATAATACAATATAGGCACATAAAAGTGCATACTCATCAATTAAAATGAAAACCCTACTTTGAGTATGACTGTCACTAGTGTTGTTTTCTCTTATTCTTATGGCATAATTCTTGTCAGTAATAATGAGATTGGATATTAATCAGATAAACTCTGCTTTTTGATGTTCCTAATTGTTAAATGACCTAATTCTCATGGACACATAAATAGAGGTTTGGTGCCAGAAACGAACAGCACTGGATTATTTAAACAAGGTGTATTTTAAAGTATAGTGATTATCTTAAAATAAAAATTTACAAATATTTTTTTAAATGGGATTTACTTTTGTTTTTCTTTCCTCTTGTGCTTCTTTCCTTTCCTGTCTTTCTATAATGTGCCCCTTCTATTATTGTACATCTGCCATTCTTTCTCTGTTGCTGGCCACACGACTGACGGTTGTAACTAGGATCTTCTTAGGAGGAATATACTAACAAAGATTTGGTGGCAGGGTGGGGAGATTTTAGCCACATTTATGGGATATAAAATACTTTCTGAGTTAACTATGATACTTGCCATATATCTCAAGAAGTGCCTAAAGTTCATTATTTCTCTGTGATTATTATGTTATCATGATTAAATATCACATTTCATTAAATGCTCTTTATCCTAAAGTGTTCTCTAACCAATATTAATATTGCCACAAAATCCTTTCTGTTTCTTATTCGTCATATATTTTTGCACACACTATTACTTTTTTTTTTTTTTTTTTTTTTTTGCGATATGCGGGCTTCTCACCGCTGCGGCCTCTCCCGCTGCGGAGCACAGGCTCCGGACGCGCAGGCTCAGCAGCCATGGCTCACGGGCCCAGCCGCTCCGCGGCACATGGTATCCTCCTGGACTGGGGCACAAACCTGTGTCCCCTGCATCGGCAGGCGGACTCTCAACCACTGCAGCAGCAGGGAAGCCCCTCACACACTATTACTTTTGACCTTCATAGACATTGCATTTTAGGAGTAAATTTTCTTTACAGTATGCATCTGGGTGGAATTTGTTTGCTTGCCAACTACAATTGGATTTTCTTTTGCTTTTCTTAGGAAAATTCAGTCAATCTGCTTCAATTCTGAATAGGCATTTTTGCCTTATTCCAATTATCCTAATTTGTATTAATCTTTCATTATAATTTATTATTCTGCAAAAGCTAAAATAATTAGTTGCTTTGCGTTTGTGTTTTTAATATATTTTTTCCTTCTTGTGGTTTAGAAAATCTAATAACTTTCTCTGATGCATACTTTTTGAGTGTAAAAATCGTGTTTAAACCTTTTTACACTAGTGTATTATTTTCAAAGAATAACTATTGCCCATTTCTCTAATGCCTCAGGATGAAACGTGTAAAATTGTTTTATTTCCTGGTTGGCATCCTTACCATTTCCTGGCTTTTGCTGAAACAACTCAAACTTTGAATTCCAGGGTTTAATTACATTTCTCTTCACTCTATTTTCTCATTGTCTCCTGGGTTAAGGATGGTTTATGTGAAATTACCCTTTCTCTCTGTGCTCTGGATATGACATCTACATTCCCTTAGAATCTTTCTGCTCCAGTTATCAGCACTCACTCCCTTGATGTATGACTTTATTCCCTTTTTCTGCAATCATAAAACAGGGATAGAGTCACAAGTTTGTTCCCCTTCCCTTCCTGAATGTGTAAATTGGTCATGGATGTTCTCCTTAGATTGTGATTTATTGATTATCACTTCATTGTAAAAGAGATGCAGTCATGCATCTCATTTAATTAATTTTTCAGATTAAATATTTTCTACCTTCTTACTAATTATAAAATATTAAGTTTCTGGGATAGTGTCTAGTTTTCATTAAAATTAGGGCTGTTAATTATGTCTTTTTCTATAGATGGTAAAGTTATTTGTTACAGGAATTTGACCTTATGTAGGAGTGGTTGAGCAAGCTCTGTAAGGTTGTTGTCTTGACACCTAATACTAAAACTACATGCCCATAGGGCAGGTAGGCAGCAAGTGAGGGAGAGCAAGGGCAAGGTGGAACCCATAAGCACAAACTCAGACCATGGAACAGAGGGAAATCCACGTAAGTAGTGGTTGTATCTGGCCTTGGTGGTGTGGGTATCCCTTAGGATCTAGGGGCATTAGTCTTGGATCTAAACACTCACAAACCTGGTCCTTGAGTCAGAAAAGTCGAAGGAGGGTCCAGTGGAAGGCAGAGAAGTAGAGGCACAGCTGCTGCCTCATACCGATCAGGTGAATCCCCCTGTGATAATGGGTATGAGCTACTAAATGGCTGCAGCTTCACTTCTACCCTTTCAGATCTCTCACAAGAAACATTCTTAGGGCCCACCCAAATCAGAGACACACAAGATTGGGAATTCTGGAAAATATAGTTTAACTTGGGAAAGTTGACATGTCACAGAGCCACAAAAATTAGCCAAAGCAAATACCTTAGCCCTGGGGATTTTCAATATGTGTCACCATTAAAATACAGGGATTTTTAGGTGACTTTCAAAAGGGTTTTAATAATCATTGATGGTAGGAAAGTGTTTTGCATTCATTTGGTTTAAGATATATAATATATTTGGTTTAATATTTACTTGCAGAAGCTAAGTAAATAATATATCCAATTTTAATATCTTAGAAATTTCAAATTTGGCAGGTTATATTGTTCTATGAAGGAATAGAGGTGTAAAGAAGTTTAATTACTTGATTAAATGAGTGCCAAATATTTACCTAAACTACTGAATGTAGTAAAAATGGTACTATGATTCCAGGACCAGTGATTTATATCCTAAGTACTATATGGTACAGTATTTTAGAGGATAGCTAAATCTAACTCAGAGAAAACTATTAAATTCTATTTTATAATCATTGTGATGAAAAGGAAGATTTTCAGAAGGATGGATTGATAAAAGGAGAAAATGGCTATGGTTCAGATTTTTAAATAGAATGTAAAGATTTTTGAAGAACTGGAGTATTCCTCCACATTATACATCCATTGTAATATAAACCTGAGAAAATTTTGTAGACATCGTCAATTCCTCCATGAAGTGTCATTTGGAAAGGATAAGCGTTATCTGTATTCAATATAGATTCTCAAGATGCTGCAGTGTGCTATTACTTTTCCTATGATGGAAATGGAATAAAAGAAGGGGGGATAATAATTCTTTCCATTATTACCCCATGGTATAAGTGGGTTTGGGGTGCCAGAATGTAGAAAGAATGACAACGAATCTAAAAGATGAAAAATGCCATGTTGCCATCATTGCACTCTACGTTGCTTTGACAAAAACAAGTTACTGAGATATAGTCCAAATATCATTATTCAAAACTGAAAGCAAATATTGGATCTACTCATATTTTTGTAGAAATGGATAGGGGGGACTAGGTAAGTTCAAATAAGTTGTGGTGTTATCTTTCCAGCCCTAGCCTCTTTGCAAAGCTCTTGATTCTTATGTAGAAGGGCCTACTGGAAATCTTTCAAGCATCTTAACATTAAAATTTCCCAAACTAAGATGTTGACTTAATTTTAATGTCTCTAGCGCTACCAACTGTGATCTTTCTCCAGAGTGCCCCATCTCCATAAATGGCATGAGTGTACTTACGTGTGGCTCATTGTCCTTGAATCCTCCCCCTCAATGACTCTTGACTCCAATTAATCTATCAGCAGTGATTGTACTTCCAAATATATCTGAGTTTGGGCTATTTCTCACTCCATTTCCACCTTATATGCCATAGGAATTAAAGCAACAAATATAGCAAGAAAACCTTACAGATATGTGTTGTACTATTAATTTATTAAAAAATAGTGATTGTGGACGTAGGCTTTTTAAAATTGAAAAGGCTTCATCATTTTCTCTTTATAAATATTTATTCACCTTTTAAAAACTAATTTGTATTTTTTTTTCTAAAAAGAGACCTTCTGAATTGTATGGGCTTTAAAAACAAGCTGAGGGTTAATGAGGAGTGATCTCAGTTTTGGTTCCCCGTTAGCTTCTTGAAAGGGATAGCGGGTGTTCCATGGAGCACTCACAGTTGGCTCTGCCCTTCCATTACTTGGGTAAAATGAAATAATATTGTAAGAGAAGGGAAATAGGGGTAAGTTCAGTGTGACAGTTTTTCAGAATCTGTGAGGTAGAAACAGATAACCATCTATAGAACTGTGGGTCCTCTTACTTAATATATAGTTCTCACTAGAAAAAGATTGAAAAGCCAAATGCAATATTATATTTCTCAGTTGTTTCTATATGTTTTCATGTAAATAGTACTTGCCAATAAAATATAATCACTATTAGAGAATGCCACTTTCTGGCCAATGCGTTTAAACAGTGCGTTTTTTCAGTGCCTTATATTTCTCTCACCTGCAAAATTAACAAGACCTACACATGTTGAAGTCAAAATACAGGAGGAAAGTGAGATCCTAAATTATCATGTGGTGGAAAACACCTTAGTGATTTAAAGATGCTAACTACTATTATCTTTTTAAGAGTCTTTTGGCTCTCTTGACCATTAGGAGAAGAGTAATGAGACAATGTACAAAAATGTTGAAAACAGAGCCTGTTATAAAGTAGCCACTCAAAAATAAAGCTAGTTATCTTTAAATTTTATTTCTTATATAATTTTTAGAACCATCACTCCTTCCTCAATTTCTTTTTAATTTTTTTTCTAAATAGACTTTATTTTTTAAGAGCAGTTTTAGGTTATAGCAAAATTGAGGAGAAAGTACAGACTTCCTCTATACCTTTTACCTCAACACACTCATAGCCTCCCCACTGTCAATGTCTCACACCAGAGTGGTATATTTGTCACAATTGACGAATTTACATTGACACATCATTCTCACCCAAAGTTCATAGTTTATATTAGGGTTCACTCTTGGTATTGTATATTCTATGGATTTCAACAAATTTTTAATGATGTGTATCACCATTATAATATCATACAGAATAGTTTCACTGCCTTGAAAATCTTTGTGTTCTGTCCTTCTCTCTAACCTCTGGCAACCATTGGTCTTTTTACTATCTCTATAGTTTTGCCTTTTCCATAATGGCATATAGATAAAATTGTACAGCATGTAGCCTTTTCAGATTGGCTTTTTTCACTTACTAATATGAATTTAAGGTTCTTCTATGTCTTTTCATTCCTTGATAGATCTTATATATTAGCACTGAATATTTCATTGTCTGGATATACCAGCTTAGTTATCAATTCACCTAGTGAAGAACATATTGGTTGCTTCAAAGTTTGGGCAATTATGACTAAAGCTGCTATAAATATCCATGTCCAGGATTTGTATGGACATGAATTTTCAAGTCATTTAGATAAATAATAAGGAGTGCAATTTCTGGAGTTTATGGGAAGAGTATGTTTAGTTTTGTAAGCAACTGGCAAACTGTCTTCTAAAGTGACTGTACCATTTTGCCTTCCCACCAGCAATAAGACTTTGTTATTCCACAATCTTGTCAGCATTTGGTGTTGCCAAGTGTTCCAAATTTTGGCCATTCTAAAAGGTGTGTAGTGGTATCCCATTGTTGTTTTAACTTGCATCTCAGTGATGATATATGTAGTATCTTTTCGCGTGCTTATTTGCCATCTGTGTATCTTCTTTGGTAAGGCATCTGTTCAGGCCATTGGCCCACTTTTTTAATCAGGTTGTTCATTTTCCTATTGTCAAGTTTTAAGCATTCTTTGTATATTTTGGGTAACAGTCCTTTATCACACCTTTGCAAATATTTCCTCCCAGTCTGTGGGTTGTCTTCTCATTCTCTTGAATGTGGCTTTTATAAAGCAGAGGTTTTTAAAGGAGTCTGGTTTATTCATTATTTCTTTCATAGATCATGCATTTGGTGTTGTTTTTTAAAAAATCATCACCATACCTAGGGTCACCTAGATTTTTCCTATGTTATTTTCTAAGAATTGTATATATTTTTAAAATTTAGGTTATAAGAACTAATTTTTGTGAAGGATGTAAATCTGTGCCTAGAGTTTTTTTTTTTTTTTTTTTTGCATATAGATGCTCAGTTGTTCCAGCACCATTTGTTAAAAAGACTGCCTTTGCTTTATTGTATTGCCTTTACTCCTTTGTCAAAAATCAGTTGACCCTATTAATGTGGGGCTACTTCTGGACTTCCTATTCTGTTTCATTGATCTACTTGTCTGTTCTTTCATCAGTGCCACACCTTTTTGATTATTATATCTCTATAGAAAATATCGAAGTCAGGTAGTGTCAGTTGTGTGACTTTGTTCTTTAATATTGTGTTTGCTATTCTGGGTCTTTTGCTTCTCCATATAACTTTAGAATCAGTTTCTAGATATGCACAAAATAGCTTGTGGGATTTTAATTGGGATTGTGTTGAATCTATAAATCAAGTTGGGAAGAATTGACATTTTGGTAATAGTTAGTTTTTCTATCTATGGACATAGAATCTCCATTTATTTTTTTTAAATTTCATCAGAATTTTGCAATTTTCCTCATGTAGATATTTTATGTATTTTTTAGTATATTTATACCTAAACATTGCATTTATTGGGTGCTATTGTAAATTGTGTTGTGTTTTAGATTTTAAATTCCATTTGTTTGTCACAGATATATAGGAAACTGATTGAATTTTATACTTTAACCTTGTATCCTACATCTTAGCTATAATTGCTTATTTTTTCCAGGTGTGCTTTTGTCAATTTATTTGCATTTCCTACATAGATAAGTCATTTGTGAATAAAGATAGTTTTATTTCTTCTTTCTCAACTGTATACCTTTAATTTCTTTTCCTTGCCTTATTATATTGGCTAGGATTTCTAATATGTTGTTAAAAAGCAGTGGTGAGAGGAGAAACCCTTGACTTGCTCCTGAGGTTAGCAGGAAAGTTTCAAGTTTCTCACCATTAACTATGACGTTAGCTATAAGTTTTTTGTAGATAGTCATTATCAAGTTGAGAAAGTTCCCCTATATTCCTAGTTTACTGCAAATTTTTGTTATGAAAGTGCATTGGATTTTGTCAAATGCTGTTTCTGCATCAATTGATATGATTTTTCTTCTTTAGTCTGTTGATGTGTTGGATTACATTAATTGAAATCAGAATGTTGGATCACTGATTTCTTCCATTTTATGTTTTTTCACCCTACATCCTTCCTGAATTCATTGTCATCTGATCTTAGACAATTTTTGGTGAGTCTGATTTTTAACTTTTTCTTTTCCTCTTCACATTTCATCTGTTTTCCCTTGAAAATCTCATATATTTTTAACTTTTTCAAATACTGAAGGTTCTCAAATCTCAAAGTCAGACTGTAGCACTCACATGTGCGCTCCATATATAATAATTATGATGATATTAATTATTCTTATATGGTAACAAATAACTTTTTTGAGTATATATCTGTGCCAGGCATTCAAGCATTCTCTTTTTTCCTCTCTTTCTATGAGTCAGGCTCTTTTAGATTATACATATAAGTGAGATTATACAATATGTCTTTCTCTGTCTGACTTATTTCACCTAGCATAGTGCCCTCAATATCCATCCTTGCAGCAAAATGGAAGGATTTCCTTCTTTTTTATGGCTAAATTTTATTATATTAATATAATATATATTTACATATGTATTTATGTGTATATATGTATGTGCGTATATGCATATATTTATGTGTATATATATATATACATATATATGTGTGTGTGTATATATAGAGATAGATACATATAGTTGACCCTTAAACAATGGCAGACATTCATATATGCATTTTACTTATATTGTTTGTGTTAACATTAACTATTGGGTTGGTCAAAAAGTTCCTTCAGGTTTTTCCATAAGATCTTACAGAAAAATCCAAACGAACTTTTTGGCCAACCCAATGCATTAGCTACATCTAAGATAATGGAGGCCAGGTACATTGCATACTATGTGCAAAGTCACTTAAAAATTAAGCATGGGATTCAGGGGATTTTTGCTAGGAAATCTGGAACCAACTACATACTGGTGTCTCATTTTGAATGTTCTATAAGCACCAAAAACAAAGCAAATTAATCCATACACTTAATATATTTCTCATTGTAATTTATATATATATTCCCCTCTGGGGCTAAACCAAGAGTTTATACTGTTCAGCAGTAATATAAAAGTTGAAGCACAGAGAGACATATGTAAATGAAGAGACATTGATAAATATGGTATTTTATGCAATTTAAGCATTTTTCCTATGGTATAATAATGAAACAGTATAATACCTAGAAAGTTCAAGGAAATGAAATAAATAAGATTGAATTTAAGACATTGAATGTAAGGCATGTCATCTCATATATAAGCATAATATCGAATGAATGGATGATTATGGGACAAAAATTGATTTGATTTTTAATCTTATATGAGATATGAAAATAATTAGCAGATGGTCTTATAAAAATGCAATAAAAATATTAGAATCCTTGGAATCGTGTATTGTATTTGACTGATTGTTTGGAAATATAAAAATATATATAAATACATACCTGAAATATCAAATTGTGATAGGAAGATTAATGCCCTCCAAAGATGTTAATGTTCCAATACCTGGGACCTGTGAATTTGTTGACTCACATAGCAAAAGAGACTTTGCAGATGTCACTTAAATTAAGGACCCTGAGATGGGAGATTATCCTGGATTGTCAAGGGGTTCCAAACTAATCACATGGGTATTTCAACTGGGGAGCAACAGATGGGGCTATTACTATGAAAGAATGGTCAGAGGCAATATTGCTGGCTTTGAAGAAGCTGGAAAAAACAAGAAAATAGGTTCTTGCCTAGAGCCTCCAGACACCTTGACTTTAGCCTAGTGAGACCTGTGTCAGAGTTCTGACCTACAGGACTATAAAGTAATAAATGTGTATTTTAATGTATGTGGTAAATTGCTACAGCAGCGATAGGAAACGAACACACAGAGCTCGCAATACTGAAAAAATAGCACTTAAAAAAGAATGTTATAACAAAATGACAAGTACATATACTTATATAAATATCTGTACATACAAAATTTATATAAATTATATAAATATAGCCACATATATCAGCTATTGCCAAATTCTCCTTCCTTACGTGTTTTATCATTTTTTTCCTAAATGCAACAGAGAGCCTATGAATGCAAGAGAGGGCCTATTTTCCCAAGACCTGTCGACAGAGTGTTCGTCTGTTTCTTGAGGGTTTTCTAATTTCTGACTTAAATGGTCAACATTAGTCTTTTGTATTACATATCTATATTTACTTATATACATTAGTTCCCTGGATGATAAGAACACATTTCAGTGATGTTTTAGATGGGATCTACTCATTGGAAAGCATCCGTCCTTTGAGCGTTTAGAAATTCTGATCATCAGTAAATGAAGATTGGTAATTTAAAGGTTTTCCCACCTCCATTCTGAGCCAACAGCTTTCAAATGTTTTTTAAATGAAAGAACCACATAAATTTTATTAGAACTTCCTAGGGATCCAGAAGACTAAAGGTCTCCCATACATGAGTGGTTCTAACCAGTTCTGGATAATCAATCTAATATCGCTTCCAAGGACATATTCAACTGAATTACAATTCATGATGAAGCTGCAAAGAGGAGTCATTTTTTACTGAATTGGACTTATATAAATAGTAAAACATAACAGATCAGGATATAAAATGTGTAAATGTAATATCCATGATTTGATATTTTGTACAAAAGAAAATACAACTGAGTTTTCACCTATCATTTTTTTTTTTTTTTTTTTTATGTGGTACGCGGGCCTCTCACTGTTGTGGCCTCTCCCGTTGCGGAGCACAGGCTCCAGATGCGCAGGCTCAGTGGCCATGGCTCACGGGCCCAGCCGCTCTGCGGCATGTGGGATCTTCCCGGACCGGGGCACGAACCCATGTCCCCTGCATCGGCAGGCGGACTCTCAACCGCTGCACCACCAGGGAAGCACAGCATTTATTTTTGAAGGAAATTTATTTGGTACATTTACAGATTTGTTTAATATATTTAAAATGTTTATGCATGAATCCTTTTATCCTAAGAATTGCCTAGTATACATTTTTCATTTGGGAAAATGATATAATACTAAAAAGCATTTATCTATTTATAACTTAGATTGACCCCCATTCTCCAAACTTTGAAGTGGTTCATATCTATATCTATATATGTTTTGAAAAGTTCTCAGATGCAGAGGTCTTTCTTATATCATCAACAGCCTTCTCATAATACATTATAAATATGATGGAAGTTCAAATAGGAAGATGCATATGTACAAGTTCAAACCTTTTTTTAAATAAATAATATCCAATATTTGTAAAGTTAAGAATATCAAAATTCTTATACTCCTTTCTGCTATATTTGTTTCTTCTTATGAGTAGTCTCATAATGGCTACAACTTTGGAATATTATAAGAAGTACTCCCTGGATTTGGTTATAAATTAAGTAGAATGATTAGCTTGACATTAAACTTTTATCAAAGAAAGTAAATGAAGTGGTTCTAGAATAACCTGATTAAAATAAACTACATATAACTGTTCAGTTAAAAATTTAGGGAAATATTGTTTCATGTTACAATGAGAAGTGTTTTTATATTACTCGTAAAAGTTAAACATGACTTCTCATTTAGGAAAATACAATTTATTTTTCTTTGTTTTCTGGTGATGTATAGGACAAACAGTATCATATATGATACATTTGTCAACATTACATGGTAGCATCTAACATCAAAATTCTTAGTCTTTATTTCAAGGTTTATTCTCTTTTATTCTTTTTTTTTTTTTTTTTTTTTGTGGTACGCGGGCCTCTCACTGTTGTGGCCTCTCCTGTTGCAGAGCACAGGCTCCGGACGCGTAGGCTCAGCGGCCATGGCTCACGGGCCCATTTGCTCCACAACATGTGGGATCTTCCCGGACCGGGGCACAGAACCCATGTCCCCTGTATCAGCAGGCGGACTCTCAACCACTGCGCCACCAGGGAAGCCCCTCTTTTATTCTTATAAATATTTCTCCACTCCTTGTGACACAGTCAACATCTTGCCACCTTATACTAAGAAGCAGAACATAAAATATAAGAAAATATATATTATATACATATAATACATTTACTCACAAAAAAAGAAAAGAAGAGACTGATACATGTTGGTAGACTATTTCATTTGTGATATTTTTCAGTTTTCTCTGCCCTGTGAAAGGCAGTGTGACTTAGTGGACAGATCACTGGATTTAAAGTCAAGGGACCTGAGTTTGATGACTTCTACTGTAACAAGGTACAAGCATCAGTTTACAATTAGTGAGTTTTTTCTCACCATCAAACTCATTGGGAATACTAGTTAAAAACAAGGTACTAGTTGCAAGAGTAACTTAACTACTTTATATTTACTTTATTTTGAAGCAGAGTCTATTTTTGTCCTGAAGGACTGTGTTCTTCACATTTTTTGCTTTAAAGGAAAAGTAAAAATAATTAGTAATTCTCATATTAAGTTTTAGTACAAAGAAAAATAAAATGTTTTAAACACCAAGTGAAGTTTTACGATAGAAGTCAATTCATATTTTGGCAATATGAACTCACAAGCGTTGCCTTCCAAATCATTTTTAGTACATCATTGGCTAATGTGTGCTTAGACTAACACTTATTGACCCATCTGTGGCTGGTAATACTCTGCTCTCTGTTTATGGCTAATTGCTTCAGCTGCTCTCTTTAAAATGACATGTTAAGCTACAGTAACAACCCCAAACACTATTATATCATTTGTTGAAGGGACCCTAGATAGATAATTAATACAGTTCTCCACAGGTCAAAATCTAGAGCTCATAATGAAGCCTAAAAATCTATAACTCTACCCAAGGGCACTTCTCAGGAGCTCCATTCTGTCCACTCAGGCAGTTAAAAGGATCTCATAATCTTTTACTGTACTACTCTTACTATCTGTACTGAAGTACAAAAAACTTCCTGTTCCATACATTCTATTCTTATATTCTCAAATCTTATATCACTTCACTATAGCTAGCCACATCCAGCATGTCATTTATACGTTCTAAGTGAATGTGTCATTGAATACTATTTTCATGTATTTCTTTAAAAAAATTTACTTTTTTAGAAAATATTCATATACTCTGTGATTATTAACTTAATAATATTAAGAGGAAAGGGACTTTAAAAAACATGAAAATCTATAAATCAAAATAATTTATCCATCATAGTTAAATCAGGGAATTTCATCTTATAAAAAATATTTTTATCATGATATTCAATGCTCATGATAAACTGAATAAAATGCATTTAATTTTTTTTTTTTTTTTTTTTTTGTGGTACACGGGCCTCTCACTGTTGTGGCCTCTCCCGTTGTGGAGCACAGGCTCTGGACGCGCAGGCTCAGTGGTCATGGCTCACAGGCCCAGCCGCTCCGCGGCATGTGGAATCTTACTGGACCGGGGCACGAACCCGTGTCCCCTGCATCGGCAGGCGGACTGTCAACCACTAATGCATTTAATTTTGATCACAATTTCTGATCAAAAAGTAAGTTTTAAAAGAATAACCATGTTTTGATAGAAATGGGATACTGTCTCAATTATTCACCACTATAGAGAAATACATCCACACCTTTGGTCATAAAATTTACACTTATAAGTGGAAAATTTTCCCCTACTTCATTGATGTTGAACTTGTATAGTATTCAGTTAATACAGTATAGCAAACAACTATAATTTCCATGTTTGGATATGCATTAGAATAGCTGAGCTGCTTCCTGCAGGCAAATCATTCAGTGACCACAGAGAAGACTTGGGGCAGAAAATGAGAAATGTGTACAATATATTGTAACTGAGGTGAGGTGTTGGTTTAAAACTGCATCCAGACAGTTGTCACAGCACTATCTGGAGTGAAAAGACGAGCCCAGAGGAAGTGAGGTTGATAAAAGAGGTCTGTGATACACCCCTTACACACAGAGATGAGTCCATAATTTGCACTAATACAATAAGTCACAGAGCTTCCATGGAGTTATTTTATAAGACAAATTCAACATAGGAAGAGCGATGCTTCCACCTACATTTCACACTGCAGCAACTGGTCCCAAGGCTGTAATTGATAATTTATCTTCTCCCTTCTCTCCTATCCACTTTATATTACCTTTCCTCTTTCCCAGATAACTAGTTAACTAGTTTTTTTATCTTAAGACATTATAACTCTTAGTCACTTTATTCTTGTGGGGTGGGCTATTGAAATTACCATTCATGATAATTACTGGACATGTAATCACCAAGAAACATCTCATGTAATCTCTTGTCTTCCACTTATGAGTTCCTCTTTCCATTGGTAACAGCAAACCAATCTCGTCTTCTTTATGAAGATCAGCACCTCCTACAAATATAGTACATCCTTTCTTAGTGTTGTTCCAGTAGCATGAGAATATCCAAAAATCAGGGGTAGTTATAGCCTCAGATCAAGTAAAATATTTACTATGTTATCCAAAAATTAGGGGTAGTTATAGCCTCAGATCAAGTAAAATATTTACTATGTCCCTTGATAGAAACACTACTGCCTCCTCCTGCCTTGAGATTCAGGAATCTTGAACCTAAGGCAGCAGGAATGGGAGACACAGTTTTCACAAACTATCTGCTGAGAGTGTTGGTAAAAAAGAAGGTACAATTTTATTTTCGACCCTTAGTTTCCAGACTCACCTATTCTAGTTATTCCTTACCACAAATCAGCGATGGTTCATTACAAATGTTCATTACCATTTATTTTGACAAATGCCACATCTTGGATGACAGGTCATCAATCTGCATCATCTTGTTCCTCAGCTATCACTTCACCTGAGAATTTATTGGACAATTCTGTCATTCTGTTAGGCTGGCTACTTCTGGTAATCCTCACATTGTATACCATTTATATGCATATTTCACTGTAAGATGGATTCTTTTGTTTTGTGTTGATGAAAGATCCTGTCGGGCTTCCCTGGTGGCGCAGTGGTTGAGAGTCTGCCTGCCGTTGCTAGGGGACATGGGTTCGTGCCCCGGTCTGGGAAGATCCCACGTGCCGCAGAGCTGCTAGGCCCGTGAGCCATGGCTGCTGAGCCTGTGCGTCCGGAGCGCTCCGCAACGGGAGAGGCCACACAGTGAGAGGCCCGCGTACCACAAAAAAAAAAAAAAAAAAAAAAAATCCTGTCAGTAAATCAGGATCAGTTTTTGTGGTCCTGTCAGACACTACTCATACCAATCTTTTTCAACATGGTTACCTCTGATTACTTGATAATTGCTAGAAATTTATCCCGAAATCACATGCAAGATCTGTTGCAGAGCTCTTCTTTGCTCTGAGCCCCACTAAAAACTGGCTACATTTTGAGTCATCTGATTAATAAGAATGTGCACAGTTTTCAAGTGTGGTATATTCTTTCTTCAGAATACAAAGAGGTCCATCAAGTGCCATGTCTCTTTTTCATTCAAAGGGTTGCAAATTGCAGCAATCTGTTCTTAATCTTAGAGAATATACCCAACATGCTCGAAGTCAAAGGACTCCTAGTTTATTTATATGGCATAACCAGAATTACTGGGGGGGTTCATCTCATACTTTTAACATGCGTGTGTCTTACTAGGGCATCCAGAGTATCTGCACTTCCTCCTTATCAGGTCCATTTAGCATAACATATTTAATATAGTGAACCAGGATGAAGTCTGTGAAATATCAAGAATGTCAAGATCCTTTAGGAATATAAAGTTCAGAAAGCAGTGCAATTGAAAGCTCTGAGAAAAGACAGTGACTACACACTGCTACATAAAATACGTTTGATTTTGTTTACTGACAGATACTGAGAAAAAGGGTATTTTCCAGATCAATAGCTACATACCAAATTCCAGAAGCTATTTTAATATGTTCCACAAAAATACCACATTTGTGGAATGGATGGCAATGGAATTACGTGGATAAGCTTATAGTAGTCTTCCATCACTTCCTCCAAAGCCCATTTGCTTATTGCAGTAGCCATGATAGTGCATATTATAGTGATCACCATCCTGTAATGTTTAAGTATTTGATGTTAGTGCTAATCTCTATTACATTTTGATAAAATTTAATATTGATACTGTTGTCTATCTTAGATCGTGTGTAGGACATTACACTTGGTTCTTCCTACCATATGCCTCCTAGTGTCGGCAGCTAACTATATCCATTCTAATTATTCATTATGGGACAGGGAAATTAACAGAGAGTGGGTCCACAGACCCGTTGAAACCACTTGAGATGGACATGGACCGTGATTCCATTTATGGCTTGAATTCCATAAATTTCTCATTACATAGAGGACAGTTATGGTGTGTGGGGTCCCCTGGTACAGTTTTGAGCTCAGAACCTACCTAATATCCCTACATGATCAGGGCATTCATTTTTCCCTACTCTGTTGATTGATTGTGATAAATCCCTTTAGGGAAGGATTGGAAAGATTCTTATCTTACATATTTGTCTTATATATTTAGTGTAGCATTTCAGGGTTTTTTTCAAAAGAATATGTCTTCTCCTTTACTCTGGGTCTAAAATTTGACTTAGATTTGGAAACTAGTAAGAGAATGTGATTGTAGCAGCTGATGTCAGCACTTTGCTCTCAGCTTTCAATTTTATATTTCTCCATAAATAAGTCAAGAACCAGCCTGGTTATCTGTAGAGGTATCTTGAACCTAGAAAGACTATGGTCTTTTAGCATTGCAAGTTATCCCTGCAGGTCAAGTCATGCAGGTTCCCACTCTAACCTTGACGCCCATTAAAGTAACTATATCCACTTTTCTTTATCAGTTAATTGGAACTCCTGGGCTTCTGAAATTTCAGAATCCTCTTAATTCAATGAAACCAGGCAGCACATTTCCATGGTCACATATCTTACTATTAACTTTGATTTACAAAGGCAACCACCACTGAGCTTTTCAAACATGCCAGTGTCCTTCATCTTTTATTTCTTACTGAAGAAATTTTTTTTCTTATTTGTTCTTTTTGCTTTATTGAATTGCATCCTCTAGGTCCTCTTGGGAAATATATACAAGTAGTAAATTCTGTGTTCTCCCTAATAAATGCATTCTAACCTTAGTCCAGAACAATCTGACTCCATACACTGCTAAGGAAGTCCAGACATTTCTACCTCATTGACTGTAAACCATCCTTGTTTCCAAGTTTCATGGAACTATTCCTAGAAGCATTGTAAAATTTGTCCCATGTTTCCTTCCCAAGATATTAAACATGATTCATGAGTAAACACCTTCATTTCAATAAAGTATCCCCTATCAAGCTCTACATTTTACCCTACCTGACCCAATCCATTCAAAATCAACTACAACATAATTGGCTGAGAATTTTGCAGTGTTTCCTCCTAGAGGGTAAAGGAGGTGTTTTCACATGACCAAAGGGTTAGGGGAAATGTGTTTGTTCAGGATTCTCAAGCTTTTCTACTCAAGTATTCAGTGGAGACTCTAGGTCCCAAGTGTCCAGCCTTTCCCTGTCAGAAAACTTGGCAAAGAGAACTCTTGACAATATGTATTCTGTCCCCTTTGTATCTTTTTGTTATCTTTGTTATTAATTACATCTCTGACCTGCGTTTCCAGGAGAGTCTTCCTTATGCTTACAGAAGCTATGGATCTCTTTATATACTGTCATGGAGGTGTTTTAACTTTGACAATATTTTTTGACTTGATATTGGCTAAGTTGAGACTGCTACTTTTTTCTGGGCTTCTAAAGCCATTGCCAGAAGCCAGTGACTTCTACAATCTTTAAAACACACATTGACTGCCCCATACTAGTCATGTCTCCCATGCCTGCCATAAAGCTAATGCTTCACCATATACTTGCAAGTCAATCCAGTGCTCCACTTGTGAGAGTCCTACTAATTGTGATCCTACTAAATGCCCAAGGTTCTCATCATGCCTCAAAACACCAAAAATGGGGTAAGGGCCTTACCTCTGACTGCAGAGTGACTCTCTCCCAGAATTGCATCTACAGATCCACTTCTCTTATTAATGATGGAAATTTGGGTTCCCCCAAAAGCAGAGCCTAGCTCCAGTGCTTGAGTGCAGGTGGTTCAATATGGGAAGTGAACCAAAGGAACAGAAGTGGGACTAAGAAGTGGCAAACCTGGAAGGTAGGAAAACCAGTCTAAAGGTGTGTGATTTAATTTGCTATAGTATAACTGTGTGCAGCTGGGGTTAAATCTCCACTTCAACAAACCCTGTAGAATGAGTCCTAGAATTGTCTGTCTAAAACATGATAGAAGAGTGCACCAATCCACGAGTTTCTGTTTCCCCTTGGAGTGTAGCATGTGTTTGCATTTTACCACACCACCAAGCAGTCCTCCAATTCTTAACAGACACTGACCTGGTGCGCTCCAATTTAACTCAATTCTAGCACTCTCTAGCTGGAGGTAGCGTGTTAGGTCCCATAGGTTAAGGGCTTAGTCCTATAAGACACCCCCCCACCTCCCCAATTCAGATTCCAGTTGCAACTCTAGGTTGTTACCTGTGCTTCTGATCAAAGGACTATAAATCAAAGGTTCCCATGACCTCCTTCTCAGGTTTGATTAATTTGCTAGAGCAACTCACAGAACTCAGAGAAATAGTTAAGTTTACTAACTTATTTTAAAAGGGTATAACTCAGGAACAGCCAGGTGGACAAGGACAAGAAGCTACCTACCTCTCTCTAGATGGACCACTCTGCACAAATCTCCACATGTTCACCAACCCAGAAACTCTCCAACTCCCCTCCTTTTTGAATTCTTATGGAGGTTCCATTACAAAGACATGATGTTTTTTAAATTGGGGTACAGTTGTTTAACAGTGTTGTGTTAGTTTCTGCTGTACAGCAAAGTGGAGTTCCTTGTGTGCTATACAGCAGGTTCTCATTAGTTATCTATTTTACACAGATTAGTGTATATATGTCAATCCTAACCTTCCAATTCATCCCTCACCCCCCTTCCCCCCTTGGTGTCCATATGTTTGTTCTCTACATCTGTGTCTCTATCTCTGCCTTGCAAACCAGATCATCTGTACCATTTTTCTAGATTTCACATGTATGCATTAATATACCATTATTTTTTTCTCTTTCTGACTTACTTCACTCTGTATGACAGTCTCTAGGTCCATCCATGTCTCTACAAATGACCCAATTTCATTCCTTTATATGGCTGAGTAATATCCCATTGTATGTATGTACCACATCTTCTTTATCCATTCATCTGTCAACAGACATCAAGGTTGCTTCCATGACATGGTTATTGTAAATAGTGCTGCACTGAAAATTGGGGTGCATGTGTCTTTGCATTATAGTTTTCTCTGGGTATATGTCCAGTAGAAGGATTGCTGGGTCATATGGTAATTCTATTTTTAGTTTTCTGAGGAACCTCCATACTGTTCTCCATGGTGGCTGTATCAATTTACATTCCCACCAACAGTACAAGAGGGTTCCCTTTTCTCCACACCCTCTCCAGCATTTATTGTTTGCAGATTTTTTGATGATGGCCTTTCTAACCGGTATGAGGTGATACCTCATTGTAGTTTTGATTTGCATTTCTCTAATAATTAGTGATGTTGAGCATCTTTTTCATGTGCCTCTTGGCCATCTGTATGTCTTCTTTGGAGAAATGTCTGTTTAGGTCTTCTGCCCAATTTCTGATTGGGTTGTTTGTTTTTTTGATATTGAGCTGTGTGAGTTATTAATATATTTTGGAGAGTAGTCCTTTGTCCATTGATTCGTTTACAAATATTTTCTCCCATTCTGAGGGTTGTCTTTTTGTCTTGTTTATGGTTTCCTTTGCTGTGTAAAAGCTTTTAAGTTTCATTAGGTCCCATTTGTTTATTTTTGTTTTTATTTCCATTACTCTAGGAGGTGGGTCAAAAAAGATCTTGCTGTGATTTATGTCAAAGAGTGTTCTTCCTATGTTTCCCTCAAAGAGTTTTATAGTCTGGCTTTACATTTAGGTCTTTAATCCATTTTGAGTTTATTTTTGTGTATAGTGTTAGGGAGTGTGCTAATTTCATTCTTTTACATGTAGCTGTCCAGTTCCCAGCAATGCTTATTGAAGAGACTGTCTTTTCTCTATTGTATATCCTTGACTCCTTTGTCATAGATTAGTTTACCATAGGTGTGTGGGTTTATCCCTCGGCTTTGTATCCTGTTCCATTGATCTATATTTCTGTTTTTGTGCTAGCACCGTATTGTCTTGAATACAGTAGCTTTGAGATATAGTCTGAAATCAGGGAGCCTGATTCCTCTAGCTCCTTTTTTTTTTTTTTTTTTTCCTCAAGATTGCTCTGGCTCTTCAGGGCCTTTTGTGTCTCCATACAAATTTTAAGATTTTTTGTTCTAGTTCTATGAAAAATGCCATTGGTAATTTGATAGGGATTGCATTGAATCTGTAGATTGCTTTGGGTAGTATGGTCATTATCACAATATTGATCCTTCCAATCAAAGAACATAGTATATTTCTCTCCATCTGTTTGTGTCATCTTTGATTACCTTCATCAGTGTCTTATAATTTTCTGCATACAGGTCTTTTGTCTCCTTAGGTAAGTTTATTCCTAGGTATTTTATTATTTTTGTTGCAATGGTGAATGGGATTATTTCCTTAATTTCTCTTTCTGACCTTTTGTTGTTAGTATATAGGAATGCAATAAATTTCTGTGTATTAATTTTGTATCCTGCAACTTTACCAAATTCACTGATTAGCTCTAGTAGTTTTCTGGTAGCATTTTTAGGATTTTCTATGTATAGAATAATGTCATCTGCAAATGGTGACAGTTTTACTTCTTTTTTTCCAATTTATATCCCATTTATTTATTTTTCTTCTCTGATTGCCATGGCTAGGACTTCCAAAATTATGTTGAATAGTAGTGGCTAGAGTGGATATCCTTGTCTTGTTCCTGATCTTGAAGGAAATGTTTTCAGTTTTTCACCATTGAGAATGATGTTTGCTGTGGGTTTGTCATATATGGCCTTTATTATGTTGATGTAAGTTCCCTCTATGCCCACTTTTTGGAGAGTTTTTATCATAAATGAGTGTTGAATTTTGTCAAAAGCTTTTTCTGTATCTATTGAGATGATCATATGGTTTTTATCCTTCAGTTTGTTAATATGGTGTACCACATTGATTGATTTGAGTATATTGAATAATCCTTGCATCCCTGGGATAAGTCCCACTTGATCATGGTGTATGATCCTTTTAATGTGTTGTTGGATTCTCTTTGCTAATATTTTGTTAAGGAATTTTGCATCTATATTCTTCAGTGATATTGGCCTGTAATTTTCTTTTTCTGTAATATCCTTGTCTGGTTTTGGTATCAGGGTGATGGTGGCCTCTTAGAATGAGTTTGGAAGTGTTCCTTCCTCTGCAATTTTTTGGAAGATTTTGAGAAGGATGGGGTGTTAGCTTCTCTCTAAATGTGTGCTGGAATTCACCTGTGAAACCCTCTGCTCCTGGACTTTTGTTTGTTGGAAGATTTTTTTTTTTTTTTTTTTTTTTTTGCGTTACGCTGGCCTCTCACTGTTGTGGCCTCTCCCGTTGCGGGGCACAGGCTCCGGACGCGCAGGCTCAGCGGCCATGGCTCACGGGCCCAGCCACTCCGCGGCATGTGGGATCTTCCCAGACGGGGGAACGAATCTGCATCCCCTGCATCGGCAGGCGGACTCTCAACCACTGCGCCACCAGGGAAGCCCTGTTGGAAGATTTTAAATCACAGTTTAAATTTCATTACTTGTGATTGGTCTGTTCGTATTTTCTATTTCTTCCTGGTTCAGTCTTGGAAGGTTATACCTTTCTAAGAATTTGTCCATTTCTTCCAGGTTGTCCATTTTATTGGTATATAGTTGCATGTAGTATTCTGTTATGATGCTTTGTGTTTCTGCAGTGTCCATTGTAACTTCTCCTTTTTCATTTCTAATTTTATTGATTTGAGTCCTCTCCCTCTTTTTCTTGATGAGTCTGGCTAAAGGTTTATCAATTTTGTTTATCCTCTAAAAAGAACAAGCTTTTAGTTTTATTGATCTTTGCTATTGTTCTCTTTGTTTCTATTTCATTTATTTCCGCTCTCATCTTTATGATTTGTTTCTTTCTAGTAACTTTATGGGTTTTTTTGGGTTTTTTGTTTTGTTTTGTTTTTTTGCGGTACATGGGCCTCTCACTGTTGTGGCCTCTCCCGTTGTGGAGCACAGGCTCCGGACATGCAGACTCAGTGCCCATGGCTCACAGGCCTAGCCTCTCCGCCGGCTGTGGGATCTTCCCGGACTGGGGCATGAACCTGTGTCCCCTGCATCGGCAGGTGGACTCTGAACCACTGTGCCACCAGGGAAGCCCCTTTATGTTTTGATTGTTCTTCTTTCTCTAGTTGTTTTAGGTTTAAGCTTAGATTGTTTATTTGAGATTTTTCTTGTTTCTTGAGGTAGGATTGTAATACTATAAAACTTCCCTCTTAGAACTGCTTTTGCTGCATCCCATAGGTTTTGGGTTGTTGTGTTCTCATTGTCATTTGTCTCTAGGTATTTTCTGACTTCCTCTTGGATTTCTTCAGTGATGTCTTGGTTATTTAGTAGTGCATTGTTTAGCCTCCATGTGTTTGTGTTTTTTACAGTTTTCTTCCTGTAACTGATTTCTAATCTCATAGCGTTGTAGTCAGAAAATGTGCTTGATATGATTTCAATTTTCTTAAATTTACTGAGCCTTGTTTGTTACCAAAGATGTGATCTATCCTGGAGAATGTTCCATGTACACTTGAGAAGAAAGTGTAATCGGCTGTCTTCAGATGGAATGTCCTATAAATGTCAATTAAGCCTATCAGGCCTATTGTCATTTAAAGCTTGTGTTTCCTTATTAATTTTCTGTCTGGATGATCTGGCCATTGATGTAAGTGAGGTTTAAAGTCCCCCACTATTATTGTGTTACTGTCAATTTCCCCTTTTATAGTTGTTAGCACTTGCCTTATGTATTGAGGTGCTCCTATATTGGGTGTATATATATTTATAATTGTTATATCTTCTTTTTGGATTGATCCCTTGATCATTATGTAGTATCCTTCCTTGTCTCTTGTAACATTCTTTATTTTAAAGTCTAAATTGTCCTAAATGAGTATTGCTACTCCCACTTTCTTTTGATTTCCATTTGCATGGAATATCTTTTTCCATCCCCTCACTTTCAATCTGTATGTATCCTTAGGTCTGAAGTGGATCTCTTGTAGACAGCATATATATGGGTCTTGTTTTTGTATCCATTTAGCGAGCCTGTGTCTTTTGTTTGGAGCATTTAATCCATTCACATTTAAGGTAATTATTGATATATATGTTCCTATTACCATTTTCTTAATTGTTTTGTAGTCGTTTTTGTAGGTCCTTTTCTTCTCTTGTGCTTTCTGCTTAGAGAAGTTCCTTTAGCATTTGTTGTAGAGCTGGTTTGGTGGTGCTGAATTCTCTTAGCTTTTGCTTCTCTGTTAAACTTTTGTTTTCTCCATCAAACCTGAATTAGATCCTTGCTGGGTAGAGTAATCTTGGTTGTAGGTTTTTCCCTTTCATGATTTTAAATATATCCTACCACTCCCTTCTGGCCTGCAGAGTTTCTGCTAAAAAATCAGCTGTTAACCTTATGGGGATTCCCTTTTATGTTATTTGTTGCTTTTCCCTTGCTGCTTTTTTTTATTTTTAAATTTTTGTTCGTTTGATTAATATGTCTCTCAGCGTGTTTCTCCTTGAGTTTATCCTGTATAGGACTCTCTGTGATTCCTGGACTCGACTGACCATTTCCTTTCCCATGTGTGGCAAGTTTTTGACTATATTCTCTTCAAATATTTTCTCAAGCCCTTTCTTTTTCTCTTCTTCTTCTGGGACTCTATAATTTGAATGTTTGTGCATTTAATGTTGTCCCAGCAGTGTCTGAGACTGTCCTGTGTTATACAGTAGGTCCTTGTTGGTTATCCATTTTGAATATAACAGTGTGTATATGTCAATCCGAAACTCCCTAACTATCCCTCCCCCACAACCTTCCCCCTGGTAACCATAAATTTGTTCTCTAAGTTTGTGAGTCTGTTTCTGTTTTGTAAATAAGTTCATTTGTATTATTATATTTAAACAACTCCCTGAAAGTAGACCTTTACACACACACAAGCACACATACACACACACACACACACACAATGAAATACTACTCAGCCATAAAAATGAATGAAATAATGCCATCTGTAGTAAAAAGACCCCAAGGTAAAATGGCCCCTCCAAATTCTGTAACCCAGAGACTCCCCACTATGCTGACTAGCAATAACACCTAGACATGTCAGCCCCTTCTTAGACTACCCTCTCCCTTTGAGATTCCCTTGCTCTTCTCCCCTTCTTAAAGGTGGCTCCAGTGCTGTAAGCCTCTAGAGAGTCTTCTGCTGTGAGACACTTCCCCTATCTTGCAATCCCCTCCAAGCACCGACCAGTAAAGCTTATGTTTATTACTGCTGCTAGTGGTCATATCTTTTTCCTTGATCTGTCCCCAAATCCCACAGACTTCTACATTTATATATGGCCATAAATTTAAAATTGTCCACTGCATTCTTTAAATCTTCCAAAACTCACTAAGTTTTTATTTACTTGTCTCAATAACCCCTTAGGGAGGATTGCTGAAATTGCATACACTTCCTGTGGATTTATCAAATTATCCCTTTAAATTTATTATATATACATATAGATGTGTGTTTATGTGCTGTATATAAGATATATATGCAAGTATATAACATGTATATTTATATTATACTCTCTATAAGTTACATAAGGAATACTAATTGTATATGTTCATCTATGTGCTTTGAAATATTTACTATTAAATTCCCTTTGAATAAAATCTTTTAGTATCTTGAAGTCACTCTTTTTACCTTTAAGATTGTTTTATTCATTATGTCTGTTGTTTTTCCCCCCTCTGTTGGTTTACTTGTTCTCTTGTTCAACTGATAGATGGACAGTTTTGGCTCAATTAATTTCTTCCTTGAGAGAAACACATGAGGCTTTCATTATTTCATCCTCCTTTTCAGGATAAGATCTGCTTTCCAGTTCAACCAAGATAGTGCATTGGACATCTATTCTAGGAAACACACACACACACACACACACACACACACACACACTGCTATTCACATTCTTAGAGATGTAAAAGATGTTCACAACTGGTTCTGTTCTGTGTTCTTTTTCTAGTTTCATGAGATAGAATGAAATGGATGGTTCCAGGGAACGAACCTGGAGGTCAAAATTCGCTTTGCCTCCTCAAAGCCGTTTTGTGGCTCATCATTTGCTTGGTGCCTGCTTCCATCTTTGTTCCTCTTAATTCTGCTATCATCTTAAACACCAGAGTAATGACCTTAAAATATAAGGTTGATTATGAAAATTGTCAACTCATATCCTTTCACTATTTCCTGATTTCCATCAGAATTGAACCCATATTCTTAAAAAGACTCATAAAATCCTTTTATCATCTCAGACCTCATATCCCACAACTCTTCCTCTCTGTGTTCCAGTCACACTGGCTTTTTAACTGTTCGTATGTGCTAGAAAAGACCCAAAATGGAATCACCAATTAGTAATCTCTTATTTTGCTTTCTCTCCATTTAGCTCTGAATTTCCAATTGAATGTGTTTATCTTTGTTCCACCTTAAAATGTTGTAACTTCCAAGATGCCTATATTAATAAAAATTAATAAATTAATAAAGAAAAGCTAAAAAAAGAAAAAAAAAGGAGGGTGAGAACTTGGGGTCCCATGAGAGAGAAAGAGAGAGAAGCAATGATAGTCATTAGAAAAAATAAAAAGTGAAAACTATATCAGCATTTCTCAATCTCAGTGCTGTTGATATTTTGGGCCATATAATTGTTGGGTAAGGAGGCCTGTCTTTGCATTGTAGGATGTGTAGCATCATCCCTGACCTCTACCCACTAGTTGCCAGTAGCACCTCCCAAAACGTGACAACCAAAAATGTCTCAAGATACTGGCAAATGTGCCCTGAGGATGGGGGAAACAAAATCACCACCAGTTATCACCACTGGTCTAAATTAATGTTTAGAGAATCACCTGATCATTACTAAAGAAATAATGATGAAGGTACTTCTGGAAACACCAAACAGGATTTTTTAGCACTTATTTTTGAGCCTAGCTGTAATTAATACTGAATTTGGAATCTGGAATTGAGATATTATAGAAAAAAAGACAACATGAATCACTGGTTTATGGACAGTAATTGGTGAGCACTCAGAAATTATATGCTGGAAACTGGTGACTCTTGTTATATTGTGATATAACATTTGGTTAAATTCCCCTTCTTTCTTTAGAAGACTGGTCAATCAGTGCTATAGATTTAGATGAAATTATTTAGAGATAATTTAAACCTTTGGTTTATGGAGACTGCTTCCAGCCATCTTCAGCAAAATGCTGTAAGGAAAATGAACTCATGCTGTAATTTGTCAGGGAGTTAGAAGAGATGGAAAGGAAAAGAGATCTGATCAAGCAGGTGGTTAGACTTTGGTCTTTGACCTAATTTGAATAGTGACTAGTAAAAGATTTGATGTATTGCTGTACTGAAATACAGAAGCTCCATTATCCCACCCTGACACTGGTATGAGGGTAGCATTTAAGCAGTAGTTTTCTCTTAAACTGCTTTGTCAAATAATGAGAGTATCTCAGTGGCAAAGATTAGAATTAAGGTATTATCTGCTCTGCTCAATTCAAGTTTCCTATTTCACATAGTACCAAATTCAGCATCAATTTGGAAGAGAGGATATAGGTAGGGCACAGAGGTTAAAAAAAATAAAAGACCAAAATAATCAAGCCTTAAAAAAATGATTAAAAGAAATCTTATGGTTTACTTGCACATGAATTGACAAGGAGTAAATTGACCATAAATTTACTAAATGTTTTTGAAAGAATGGTATTGACAAATAAACCACAATCCTGGCTTACAATTCTCCCAGTACCTAAAGCTACTTCCTAGGCATCCAAACCTATATCAGCAGCGTGTCGGCTACAAAAGCTGCACAGACTTAACGATGAGCAGGCTCCTCAGTGAAATCGTCAGATATGGCCAAAGAGGATGAGGGACAAAGTATGAGTATGATTGGCAAGTGTGTACCTCCTTGTACAACCAAATCTGTTGGCTAAGGAATTTTCTAGAAAAGGAAATAATCACAATCACTCTCAGAGGACTGCTTTCTTTTCCCATCTTCCCTTTTGCAAATGAGTTTTATTTGTTGCGGTTGTGTTCTCTATTGCAGCCTTCCGTAATGAATTGTACTGGGAACAGATGAATTTTCTTGTACATTTTATGGGACACTGGAGTATAAGGGTTCAAGTCTAGGCCTGATGGAGAGGACTAGGCAGCTGTCTAATATTCTGGAATGTGACCCAGTTATAATTTCTAGATAGGACTCTGAGAAGGAGGAAAGTATGGGAAAAGTTGGTATGTAGATATTTGAGTGACCAAGTGGCAAATGGATAGATGGTGCTATTTGAAACACAGTATCAGTTCTCCCTTTTTTCTCTCAGTATTAGAACACTCCAGGGACTTCCCTGGTGGTGCAGTGGTTAAGGATCTGCCTTCCAAAAAGAAAAAAAAATTATCCACCTGCCAATGCAGGGGACACATGTTCGATCCCTGGTCCAGGAAGATCCCACATGCCATGGAGCAACTAAGCTCATGTGCCAGAACTACTAAACCTGTGTACCCCAACTACTGAAGCCCACACACACTAGGGTCTGTGCTCTACAACAAGAGAAGCCACCACTGCAATGGGAAGCCCCCACACCACAACAAAGAGTAGCCCTCACTCGCCACAACTAGAGAAAGCCGGTACGCAGCAACGAAGACCCAAAACACAGACAAAAATAAATAAAATAGAACACTTCAATGTTAGCTGGGCTCATTTCTTTCTAAAATAAAAATTAAATTTCTCAGGATCCTAGCAAGGTGGCAGAATAACAAAATAAGAGGTTGGCCTCCCAAAACTGTGTAGCCCTATACCAGTTCAGAGAGCCTATCTGGATGTTTATATAAAAGAATCATAAAACCACTGTCTTCTTAAACTATTGCTATTTTGGCCTTTTCTGTTGTTTTCATGATCACATCTTTAATCTAATCTAATCTAATAACATGATAAATAATTACAAAAAGTGTTAAATTAATTTACTATGATGCATAGAACAATGTATACTTTAAATTTATAAAAAAAAGAAAACAAAATGTCAAAAAAATAAATTCAGGGATATTCATTAAAAATGTATTGCTATCTTTGAGACTGGAATTAGATTATGAAATCTCTAAGAGTCTGCTCTAAAATTATGATTTCACGTTTTTATTAAAATTTACCTTCTTGGTCTGACATAGTGGAGTACTTGCTCACTAAGGAACACTTAAAACAAGATAATAAAATTGAAAGTGAAAATTTGTCAGTAAAAGCATTCTTAATGTCCACATTGCCTAGACAGGCTCCTTTGTACTTATCTCAGACAAGAATTTTTCCCTTGATGCTTACAAAGATTACCTTATGTACATAAACAATGTCTTAAAAAGTAACATACTAATAAGTAAATCACTTTACTTACTAGATTTTCTTATAGAAATAATTGGACATATAGGATTTAATTTTGATAGATATGTATAATCAGATCTAATTAAAATTAAATGACAATAATTCTATGGAATATAAAATGTTTGAACCATGTTAGTGTACATTTTCTCTTTTGTGTTATATTTTTCTACTACAGTCTTTATTTAGTAATTTAAAATTCCTAGAAACTATATTAAACACTAGTCTTGTGTTTTTTCTCAAAAATCATATGCTTATAAGGGATGAGTGAAGAAGAAAATCCAAGAGATAATTATCATTATCTCTTGTAATTTTTTATTTATTTTTAATTCACAAGCAACTTCTAACAAAGACATAACTCTAGATGATGTGGGATTACAGCAATCAGAAGTTGTCATTCTTCTAAATAGTATTAGGAGTAAAAGATATGTACTGAATGTAAAAGAGATGGAGAATTTCTATTTTATTAATACAGGTAAGAAAAATTGATCCAAATAAGGAATATCCCCATAAGCAGGTTCTTATTGGGAAACGGTCAACACAAATGTAATATAGTGTAGTTACTTTCTAGTTAACTTTCGAGTCTGTTCTTCAGCCAAGCACTATTTCACTGTTTAGAAATCCTTGGATTTGATATAGTCTATATATAGACAAGATTGTTTTAAGTTGCTTGTCTTTTAATTTCAAATGCATTTCCAATATCCTGCATTTGTGCTCTCCTCTTTCACAGTTGCTGGTTTTGATATCATATTTGTCTGCAGATAATTTCCAACCTTTACTGTATGTTTGCCTTTACCAGTGAGCTTTTCCATTTGTAATTTTCTTGTTTCTAGTTGTAACCTTTTCTTTGCTGTGGAGAGAAGTTTCTTTAGCATTTGTTGCAAAGCTGCTGTGATGGTGCTGAATTCTTAGCTTTAGCTTGTCTGTAAAGATTTTGATTTCTCCAATGAATCTGAGAGAGCCTTGCTGGGTAGAGTATTCTTGGTTTTAGGTTCTTCCCTTTCATCACTTTAAATATATCATGCCACTCCCTTGTGGCCTACAGAGTTTTTGCTGAGAAATCAGCTGATACCCTTATGGGAGTTCCCTTGTATGCTATTTGTTGCTTTTCCCTTGTTGCTTTTAATATTTTTTCTTTGTCTTTAATTTTTTGTCAATTTGATTACTATGTGTCTTGGCATGTTCCTCCTTGGGATTATCCTGCCTGGGACTCTCTGTGCTTCCTGAACTTGGGTGACTGTTTCCTTTCCCATGTTAAGGAAGTTTTCAACTATTATCTCTTCAAATATTTTCTCAGGTCCTTTCTCTTTTCTCCTTCTGTGACCCCTATAATGTGAATGTTGGTGTGTCTAATGTTGTTCCCGAGGTCACTTAGACTGTCTTCATTTCTCTTCATTCTTTTTTCTTTATTCTATTCCATGGCAGTGATTTCCACCATTCTGTCTTCCAGCTCACTTATCCATTTTTCTGCCTCAGTTATTCTATTGATTCTTTCTAGTATATTTTTCATTTCAGTTATTATATTGTTCATCTCTGTTTGTTTGTTCTTTAGTGCTTCTAGGTCTTTTTTAAACATTCCTTGTATCTTCTCGATATGTGCCTCCATTATTTTTCTGAGATCTTGGATCATCTTTACTACCATTACTCTGAATTATTTTTTAGGTAGATTGCCTATCTCCACTTCACTTAGTTGTTCTTCTGAGGTTTTATCTTGTTCCTTCATCTGGGATATATTCCTCTGCCGTCTCATTTTGTCTAACTTTCTGTGATTGCAGTTTCTGTTCCGCAGGCTGCAGGGTTATAGTTCTTCTTGTTTCTGCTGTCTTCCTCCTGGTGGATGAGGCTGTCTAAGAGGCTTGTGCAGGCTTTCTGGTGAGAGGGACTCATATCTGCCCACTAGTGAGTGGAGCTGGGTGTTGTCCTTCTGATGGGCAGGGCCATGTCAGGGGGTGTGTTTATCAGGCAGCTGTGTACTCAGGAAGACCTTAAACAGCCTGTCTGCTGATGTGTGGGGCTGTGTTCCCACCCTGTTGGTTGTTTGGCCTGAGGCATCCCAACACTAGAGCCTACAGTCTATTGGGTGGGGCCAGGCCTTGGTGAGAAAATGGCAGCCTCCAAGAGGGCTCACATTAATAAGTACTCCCCAGAACTACTTACTGCCCTTCAGTAAGCCACAACTGCCCCTGGCCTCTGCAGGAGACCCTCAAATACTAGCAGGTAAGTCTGGCCCAGTCTCTTGAGAGACTTGGGTTCGGGTGTGCGTGAGACCCTCTGTGCACCCTCCAAGAGTGGAATTTCTATTTCCCCCAGTCCTATGGAATTTCTGCAATCAAACCCCACTGGTCTTCAAAGCCAGATTCTCTGGGGGCTCCTCCTCCTATTGCCAGACCTCCAGGCTGGGGAGCCTGAAGTGGGGCTCAGAACTTTCACTCATATGGGAGAAGTTCTGTGGTATAATTATTTTCCAGTTTCTGAGTCACCCATCCAGCATGTATGGGATTTGACTTTATTGTGATTGCACCCCTCCTACCATCTCATTTTGGCTTCTTCTTTGTCTTTGGATGTAGGGTATCTTTTTCTGGAAGGTTCAAGCTTTTATTTTTTGCAAAGGTTTTTCAGCAGTTAGTTGTGATTTTGGTGTTTCCGTAAGAAGAGGTGAGTTCATGTCTTACTCCACCATCTTTTCTCCTCCTCCTAGAAATCCTTGGATTTGAATGGTTTGATTGTTTTTGTCCTTTTACATTTTCTGTCATTAAATATCTATTCAGTATTCTTTTCTCAGTGGTAATATATAGTGAGAATTGCAGTAAAACAGTTTCCTTTAAAGTTATTGAAAGAAAAATATTATATAGAGCAAATTTCTCATGATGCCTTTCTCAAACCAGTGAATTAGAAAATCTGGCTGTGAGGCTCATTAGCATAAATTCTCATGACAACAAGAACTTTGTCTGGTTCACTGAGGTATGCCAACAGTTAGAATGGTAAATGCCATTTTAACTAGCTCATGTCTGAGAGCTACTGATCTAAAAATTCAAGAGTCTAAAGTAAAGGAGGGAAAGTAAGTGCTGATAAACATTGAGTTTACATGTTGCTGTTCTATAATATTCTAACTCACTTACTTTGCATTTTCATATTTAAGTATTTGGAGGGAGGCTATTTGGGCAGACCAAAGTTAAATAGGCCACTTATAGTTTACTTTATCCTATTTCCAGAACATTTTCCAAATCCCAGTCAGTTAAGGGAAAGTAAAAACACATATGTGCACACTCACATACCCAAACATCAAAAATTGAATAAAGAAAAACTTTCTATTTTAGAGATCTATTAATGCAGTATAGAAAGACTGGGAAAAAAATCATGGAGAATTATATAAAATTAAGATGTTTTTCTTCTACAGTCTTGTTTAGATATATTTATTTGTGTTAATTAAATAACTTTATAATATCTTATCAAATGTAGTTTTATTCTTTTTTAATAGAGAAAGATAATAAGCTTGACAACTGCTGATCCAAATCTTAATGACTTCATTTAAAGAGAGAGTGAGAAGGACCAGCAGCATGACAAAATGACTACTATGCTTTCACATGTCATAAAAGACATTGAGGGCTTCCCTGGTGGCGCAGTGGTTGGGAGTCCAGCTGCCGATGCAGGGGACATGGGTTTGTGTCCCAGTCCAGGAAGATCCCACATGCCGCGGAGCGGCTGGGCCCGTGAGCCATGGTCGCTGAGCCTGCGCATCTGGAGCCTGTGCTCTGCAATGGGAGAGGCCACAGCGGTGAGAGGCCCGCGTACCACCAAAAAAAAAAAAAAAAGACATTGAAAAACATTAATAATGTGAAATAGTCATTATCTTCTCTCTCTCTTTCTGTTTTGTTTGTTTGTTTATTGGGTTTTTTCTTTTTTGTTGTTTTTGTTGTTGATTACGTGCCTCAGCTCTCTTGATAGCAGGTGGCTTTTAGCCAAATGTTAGTGGGAGTTTCCTTGATCTGTTCCTAGGCTGAGAAGTCTTCTGTATGCAGAGAACACAATGTTGAGTCTAGTTTGCTTATGGAATACTCTGCAATAGATAAGGCATGAGCCTTAGAAAACAGCAGATGGCAGGGGCAGGCATTGTACCAATTCATAATTACAACTGGGTGGGCCTAGGGGAACAGTGCTGTGTACCTTAGGGCTGGAAGTAAATTAATTTATGCTTTTCTCTATTATTCTCTTCTTTCCCATTGATGTGGCTCCTGATATGGTTATAAGAGCACAACAGAGTCGTGTGTGTGTGTGTGTGTGTGTGTGTGTGTGTTAAGCCTTCAATGGATTAAATAGCAACCAGAGTCAAAGAAATAGAGTTTGGTCATTTATAAGTAACAACAGATCATTTTGTGCCTATAGATTTTGAATTTGCTGTGTTGGATGATATTTCCTCTTATTCAGACACAGGCTGCATTTATATTTGTCCACCAGCCATGTGGTTAACTTATGAAATAGGTAGTGGTGATGTTCATCATTTTCATAATATTTTTTTCACACGTGAAGACTGATAACAAGCAGCTCTAAGGAAGCACAGCTGGCCCTTGATAGGACTCTCTGTGAGCAACTGAATCTCTACTCAGAGAGCAGTGCACATTGTTGCTGACAGTCTGTAAATAGGTGTGATGGTAATGGGAAAGACAACATTTATACTTACACTTGTACCAGATTCTACCCTTAGGATCATAACCATGGATTCCACAGCATAAATGTGAGATAAACAACAGCTTTAGGTGTTGTGAATATAATGAGATAACTTAGCTTTTCCTTAACTTTCTAAGCAACAGAGACATTTTTCAGAGTTTACAAGGGAGAAGTGGTTACAAGACATTTTCTTCCTACCATTTATTTATTTGAATTCTGTTTTTATCTCCTATGGATATTATTCTGGTAGATTATTATAGGATTGGTGCCCAATTATTTCATGCCTCCCTGTATCCATACTTCTCTGTATCCCCTCCCACACTGAATCCAGGCTAGGCTAATGTAGTAATAGCATGCATTATGTAAATGGACACTTGAACATATTTACACATTGAGACTTGCCCTCTTCTGCTGCACTTGGAAACACTGTAGCTGTCATCATGTGAAGAAGCCTAGGTAGTATGTTGGTGGATGAGAGGCTGTATGGAGAAGGCCCTAGTCATCCTGGCTATATAAACAAGACCATCACAAAGGATCCAAGTCCAGTCAACCCACCCTGACTGGAAAGCATGAGTGAGGCCAGCCTGATCAGAACAGCCCAGGTGACCTGCAGATTTCATGAGATGATAATGATTAAATATATCATTGCAAATGTTTTGTCTATAAATGATAAAATCTATACAAATTAGATAGATTTATATAAATTTATTTATCTATATAAATTTATAGATGATAAACGTTTTAAGTCATTGAATTTTGGAGTAGTTTGCTATGTAATGTTAGAAAACTGGTATGTTTCTGAAAAAGAAATAAAGCCCATATACACATGTTTCCATCTCAGGATCATTTTGATCAAAGATGAAAAGTCTTTTAGTTCTGTAGCACAAGGCCTATCAAACTTTTTGTACATCTTATGTTATGTTAAAAAGTGAGTCACATTTAAAAGATTTTGATTCACTAACTATCAGGTGAGGCCTAAAATTATACACTTCTAACACATTCCCAGATTCTGTCTATTACAAAACTCCAGTATACTTACCTTCCCGTTTTAGCATTATGGAAATTGAGAACCAGAGGTTCTGCCAAATTTTGACCAATAGTTTCTTGAATCCCTTAAAAAGTGTGTGTGTGTGTGTGTGTGTGTGTGTGTGTGTGTGTGTGTGTGTATGGTGGTTGTTTTTGTTTTACTATAAAAACTAGTCAATGCCATAGAAAGAAATGATCTAAATATCTAGTCAGGTTTAACATTTAACATGAATCTGATTTTTAAATTGTTGAAATCTGACAAAAATGGAAAAGTTAATTGCCATTTCTTTGAATAAAGCATTAGAATGAGTGATCTATTTAACTATGTTAGTCATTAAAATTACCAGAAGCAAATATTATTAATATTAAATTATTAGCTTAGAATTAAAGGTGCCAATGATTTCTGAGTTTGTATGTACAAAATAAAATAAAGCATTAATATGTTAAATGTTTTCCCCAGGCTTTAAATCCTTATTTTTATTACATATGATTTATTATGAAGCAATGTTTACACACATTTATATTACAAAATAAAGTCTTGGAAAATCAGCTGAAATATAGTTATTAAAATAAAATTCATACAATAGAGTCTCTAATGTTAGTCTGCATATAGCTGAAGCAATATTAGTGAGAGGGAAGGTCCAGTTAAAGAATTCTCAGGTAGCATAGAATAAGCAAAGAGGTGGAAAGAAAGAAAGAAAAGATACATGGATTATGGATCCAGAATTTCCTAAATCCTTTCTAATTGGAGTATCAGGGGAGAAATAGAGGGAAAAAATGAAGAAAAATATTTGAAAAAAAAGGGATGAATATTTTCAGCAACTGAGGAAATAGAGTTTCCTCAGTTAAAAAGAGAGAAGTGCAGATCAAAAAGGGGGGGGAGGGGACTTCCCTGGCGGTCCAATGGTTAAGATTTCACCTTCCAATGGAGGGGGGTGCGAGTTCGATCCCTGGTCGGGGAGCTAAGATCCCACGTGCCTTGCAGCCGAAAAACCAAAACATAAAACAGAAGCAATATTGTAACAAATTCAATAAAGACTTTAAAAATGATCCACCTCAAAAAAAAAATCTTAAAAAAAATTTTTAAGTTTTTAAAAATTTAAAAAGGGAGGAGGGAGAATGTAACAGTAAAGTAAGTTTCACATCTGAATCTGTTAGTGAAACTTCAGTTCATCTTGGGAGAGAAATGACTAAAATGCATCAGAATATAAGACAAATCACCTACAAAAGAAGGATTAGATTGATATCCATTTACTATTCAATAATACTGTATACAAGATACAGTGTTTTTTAAATTTCCAAATTTATGATGAAAGATTACTACCCATGCCCCTCAGCTACACTTCATTCCAAGAGCCTTGATCTTGTCAGGTAGCAAGGTGACCATACTTCTTTTCTGGGTGCATTTCCTCCAGCTGAAAGAAATCAATGGTAGTCACCGAATTCTTTCTTAAATCTTAACAAACCGTTCTTTGACCTGAATGAATCTGGGTCTTAATGACTACATGTGTTGTTTGCTGACAAAACATTTCATTTTCCAAATCCTGGAATTTCTGGGTACTCTATAGTTTTTCTTAATTCCCTGTAATCTAATCAGTTTTTTTGTGAGTTCCCCTTTTTTCAGAAACAACAAATTTCAACAATCAACATTTTGCTTTGAAACCATTTCACCCAAACTCATAAATCATTTAAGCACATTTTCTGCTCCCAGTGTTATAACAGAAGATAGTTGAGCTAATGTTTCCCCACTATATATAGTGAATCGCCTTCATCTGGCTTCTGATATCAGTCTCTTCATCATCTACTACCCAGTCTCAAAATAAATGCTACATATCTCAGTTAGCATCCTTCTCATTTCAACTTCCCTCATTAATCGGGTTTTGCATGGCTATTCTTGGCTTTGGATGAACAGAAGTGAAAACAACTATAAATCTAATGTAAGTCATCATTCTTGGTCAATCTTTAAATTGGATTATCCCTTTTTATTCTGGCTCAGCTCAATAGCCAAATAAATTTGGAATAATACGGCTAAACAATATAAAACAATTGTAGTAATGTACACTAGAAGGACATTATAGAATACTACAGTTGTTCTATATTACTTAGAACCCTGAAAATTGAAAGGTCTATTGGGAGTTTGAAAATAAAGACATATTAGGTATAATTTTCAAATTATTTAAAAATAAAATTTCTTGCCCTCTTCACTAACTCATTCCCTATCTCCTTCCCTCTCTCCTTGTTCTACTTCCTCTCTCTTTCACTTTTTAAAATATTTTTAGAGAGCAAAGTGCCACAAAGCACATTTTTATCTGTACTGTCTTAAAGCAAAATAGAGACATGATGCAATTACTTACTTAGAAACTGTTTTTCTATTCTACTTTTACCAAAACAGATAATTGTGCTGTTTATTAGATTGTGTTTTGATGTCATTTTTATCATTTAAAAATTAATAAGTGTGTGGATACTTACTGAAATACAAATACTCGACTTCAAGAAGAAATATGCTTCTTAAAGGAAAAGCATAACAATTATAAAATGATATCAACAAAAACTGTAATTAGTCCTCATGATTTTTTCAACATATTTTTGAAGAAGAAATAATGTAGGCTATAGGTGTTTAAATCAGGATTTAATAGTTACTTGGAAAACCACAACAAAAAATGTTTTTATTCTACTTTAAATAACCCAGAAAAATACTATATATAAAATGTTGATGTATATTGAATATATTAAATGTTAAGTATTATAGATATACTAAGTATACAATATGTACTTCTGGATTATTTAAAGTAGAACTAAAATATTACAATTGTTACAGTAGTTGTACATACATATAATATATATTTAATATATATGTATTCAATATACATACACTTTGTGATAATGACTCACACAACAAAATTTAAATTTGAATATTAATAGACAATGGAGGGAACATATTTCTCTAACTGATTTGGACTAAAATCTTCAAATTGCTTAAGACTAGATATATAAGGTTCTTAGCTAAGTACTCTGTATCTTTGAAACATTGTTGTATCTCAACTATTCCCTGAAAAATTCATGGCTTAATACAACTTAGAGTATAATTTGAAATTTTGTATTGCTAATGATTGCATGTTTATACATTGAGGTATTGGATTAAAAACAAAGATATTTTCACATTCACTTGGAAAAGAACTTGATAAAATTGCACTGACTAATGTTCTGATAAGGAGCATATTGAATTCTTTGTTGAATAGGTGATTAGTACCTAGTGAGAGTCCAGAGAAACTGACCTGGTAATCTTTTTTTTTTCTTTTTGTCCTCAAACTGGAGCATTTTAAAAAAAAATTTTATTGTAATGTAGTTGATTTACATTGTTGTGTTAGTTTCAGGTGTACAGCAAAGTGAATGAGTTATACATTACATACTCTTTTTTGTTTTTTAAGATTATTTTCCCATATAGCCCATTAGAGAGTATTGAGTAGAGTTCCCTGTGCTACACAGCAGGTTCTTATTAGTTATCGATTCTGTGTATAGTAGTGTGTACATGTCAATCCCAATATCCCAATTTATCCCTCCCCCACCTTATCCCCCAGTAACCATAGGTTTGCTTTCTACATTGGTGATCTACTTCTGTTTTGTAAATAAGTTCATTTGTACCATTTTTTTTTAGATTCCACATATAAATGATATCATATGATGTTTCTCTTTTTGTGTGTGACTTAATTCACTCAGTATGACAATCTCTAGGTCCATTCATGTTGTTGCAAATGGCATTCTTTTGTTCTTTTGCATGGCTGAGTAATATTCAATTGTATGTATATACCACTTCTTCTTTATCCATTCCTCTGGAGATGGACATTTAGGTTGCTTCCATCTCCTGGCTATTGTACATAGTGCTGTAATGAACATTGGGGTGCAAATATCTTTTCTTTTCTTTTCTTTTCTTTTCTTTTTTGCCGTACGCGGGCCTCTCACTGTTGTGGCCTCTCCCCGCTGTGAAGCACAGGCTCCGGACGCGCAGGCTCAGCGGCCATGGCTCACGGGCCCAGCCGCTCCACGGCATGTGGGGTCTTCCCAGACCGGGGCACGAACCCGTGTCCCCTGCATCGGCAGGCAGACTCCCAACCACTGCACCACCAGGGAAGCCCAAATAACTTTTCTAATCATGCTTTTCTCCAGGTATATGCCCAGGAGTGGGATTGTTGGGTCATATGATAGTCCTATTTTTAGTTTTTTAAGGAACCTCCATACAGTTCTCCACAGTGGCTGTATCAATTTACATTCCCACCAACAGTGCAAGAGGGTTCCCTTTTCTCCACACCTTCACCAGCATTTATTGTTTGTAGATTTTTGATGATGGCCATTCTGAGGTGATGCCTCATTGTAGTTTTGATTTGCATTTCTCTAATAATTAGTGATGTTGAGCATCTTTTCATGTGCTTCTTGGCCATCTGTATGTCTTCTTTGGAGAAATGTCTATTTAGGTCTTGTATCCATTTTTTGATTGGGTTATTACTATTATTTTTGATATTGAGCTGCATGAGCTGTCTGTGTATTTTGGAGATTAATCCCTTGTTGGTTGCTTGGTTTGCAAATATTTTCTCCCATTCTGATGATTGTCTTTTTGTTTTGTTTATGGTTCACTTTGTAGTGTAAAATCTTTTGATTAGATCCCATTTGTTTATTTTTGTTTTTATTTTCATTACTCTAGGAGGTGGATCAAAAAAGATCTGGCTGCAATATATGCAAAGAGTATTCTGCCAATGTCTTCCTCTGAGAGTTTTATAGCACCCGGTCTTACATTTAGGTCTTTAATCCATTTTGAGTTTATTTTTGTGTATGGTGTTAAGGAGTATGCTAATTTCATTCTTTTACATGTAGCTGTCTAGTTTTTCCAGCACCACTTATTGAAGAGACTGCTTGTTTCCATTGTATTTCTTTGCCTCCTTTGTCATAGGTTAGTTTACTATAGGTGTGTGGCTTTATCTCTGGGCTTTCTATCCTGTTCCATTGATCTATATTTCTGTTTTGGTGCCAATACATTACTCTTTTGATTACTGTAGCTTTGTAGTATAGTCTGAAGTCAGGGAGCCTGATTCCTCCAGCTCCATTTTTCTCTCTTAAGTTTGGTTTGGCTATTCAGGTCTTTTGTGTTTTCAAACAACTTGTAAAATATTTTGTTCTAATTCTGTGAAAAATGGCATTGGTAATTCAATGGGGATTGCATTGACTCTGTAGATTGCTTTGGGTAGTATAGTTGTTTTCACGATATTGATTCTTCCAATCCAAGAACATAGTATATCTCTCCATCTGTTTGAATCACCTTTGATTTCTTTCATCAGTGTCTTATAGTTTTCTGCATACTGGTCTTTTGCCTCCTTAGGTAGATTTATTCCTAGGTGTTTTATTATTATTGTTGCAATGGTAAACGGGATTGTTTCCTCAAATTCTCTTTCTGAACTTTCTTTGTTAGTGTATAGGAATGCAAGAGATTTCTGTGTATTAATTTTGTATCCTGCAACTTTATCAAATTCATTGATTAGCTCTAGTAGTTTTCTGGTAACATCTTTAGGATTTTCTATGTACAGAATCATATCATCTACAAACAGTGATAGTTTACTTCTTCTTTTCCAATTTGGATTCCTTTTATCTCTTTTTCTTCTCTGATTGCCATGGCTAGGACATCCAAAGCTCTGTTGAATAACAGTGGCAAGAGTGGACATCCTTGTCTTGTTTCTCATGTTAGAGGAAATGCTTTCAGTTTTTCACCATCAAGAATCATGTTTGCTGTGGTTTTGTCATATAGGGCCTTTATTATGTTGAGGTCGGTTCCCTCTATGCTCAATCTCTGGAGAGTTTTTATAAGTGGGTGTTGAATTTTATCAGAAGCTTCTTCTACATCTATTGAGATGATCATATGGTTTTTATTCTTCAGTTTGTTAATGTGGTATATGACACTCATTGATTTGTGTATATTGAAAAATCCTTGCATCTCTGGGGTAAATTCCACTTGATCATTCATGATGTATGATCCTTTCAGTGTGTTGTTGGATTCTGTTTGCTAGTATTTTGTTGAGGATTTTTTGCATCTATGTTCATCAGTGATATTGGCCTCTAATTTTCTTTTTTGAAAAAAAGCTTTGTCTGGTTTTGATATCAGGGTGATGGTGGCCTCATAGAATGACCTTGGGAGTTTTCCTTCCTCTGCAGTTTTTTGGGAGAGTTTGAGAAGGATAGGTGTTAGTGACCTGGTACTCTTAAGTAATTGAGTCATTGTCCCTTTATCACTGAAGAGAACATGAAGTTTCTTTAAAGAAAGGGCTAATTTCAGAAAGGAAGAAAACATGGGGTAAAAAATATACTTTAATAAAATGATGGCATAATTTCATATTCATTTTCTCTCTTAACATGGCATTCTTTAAGAATCAATTTTTATTTTAAAAAGTTTTTTTCAATATTTTAGGTAACTAACGAAGGTTAAGCAGATCAGAAACATGAACAGATCTCTGCATGTTTTACTTGAGTTCAAGAGTATTCTAAATAATTCCTTCCACCTACAGTTTTTTGATTCTTTAGTTTTACCTGACAGAAAAGATAAAATGAGATAGCAAAAGGTTTTCACTGAATTAAATTTTGTCACTGAGGACACAGTTTTTATCATACTTTATTCCCATTTTGTATCACATATCTTTCTGCACAATTTCAGTATCTTTTTCACCAAAATCCCCTGGTGCTTTGTTATCAAAAATATTGTTCACCAAATGTCAGATTTACATAGGACTCTCAATTTTTCATCTTTTTCTGTCCAGAAAGTTTATTTGGGTATAGAAACTTTAACATCTATTCTACATTTCACTATTTTCACTATGTTGTAACACTGACATTTAAGGTTTTATTTTATAGTTTCAACTATGTTTCCTAAGAGTGGTTTTGTCCCTCACCTTTGTATTGGAATTAAAAAAAAAAAAGATAGAATAACAGTATCTGTTGAAAAATAATGGAAGACTGACCAAATAAGAGTATAAATAGTTTAAATAATTAAAAAAGCCAGTTATTAGGAGGAAAGTTTGGTGGAAAAGCTATACTCTGCAAAAGTTATTCAGAGACATGACATAGTTAAAATGAAATGCTAAATTTCACTAAATTACCAAAATATAACAAGTTATAATGCTTATAAATATTGGTAAATAGGCTTTGAATTGACCACTCATACTCTAGTAGTTCAGGTCACCTGAAATCAGGTTATGATTTTATTGTTTTACATTTATTTATTTATTTATTTATGGCTGTGTTAGGTCTTCGTTGCTGTGCATGGGCTTCCTCTGGTTGCAGTGAGTGGGGGCTACTGTTCATTGTGGTGGGCAGGCTTCTCACTGCGGTGGCTTCTCTTGTTGTGGAACACGGGCCCTAGGTAAGCAGGCTTCAGTAGTTGTGAATGCAGGCTCAATAGCTGTGGTGCACGGGCTTAGTTGCTCTGTGGCATGTGGGATATTCCCGGACCAACGATCGAACCTGTGTCCCCTTCATTGGCAGGCAGATTCTTAACCACTGTGCCACTAGAGAAGTCCCAGGTCATGATTTTAGAATTGCAAAATAAATATAAAATGTTACTTGTCCTGGCATTGCTCTTAAGGAAAAAATATACATGCTGAAATATGCAAAAACAGTAACATTCAAATTAAAAACAAAACAAAATCTGAATATAGTCAAATGTATATACATACACGTAAATAAATCTCTTTACACCTATCAAGAGAATACTTTAAAATATTATGCCAAAATGTTACCAAGGTCTTATATCTGGATGATGGAATTGCGGGTGATTATTATTTTGCCTTTACATTTATCTGTAGTTTCTAATTTTCTAGATTACCAATAATTATTACTTAAATATTTTAGTAGGTTGCACATAAATTTATATTGTATTATAAAGTTTTAAATTAGGAAAGAAATTCAGGTTAAAATACCCCACTTATATTTAATCTAACAACTCCATGAATAACTATGTATAAAACTGTTACCAGTCATAACTGTACACACACACACACACACACACACACACACACACACACACACACACTCTATTCCCTTGCTTGCACATTTCTGTCTATGCATACTTCCAATTATTTTGGGAGAATATTGCTATAGAAATAAATGTGCTTTATCAAATTTTATGTATACTCTGCATTTCAATAGGTAATGCCATTAATTTGTACTTCCTTTTTGATTTTCATAAATGCTTTATATTCTTGATATAATTATTTGTTAAATATGCTGTTATTTTCCCACTCTTTTATTATTTTAAAATACCCTTTTAATTTTCTTGAATATTATACTAATATTGACATTTAAAAAATAATATTAATAATAAATAGGGGTTAAAAGTTATATAGGCTCTAATGGGAAATAGAAAACATATAAAATTTGTATTTTAAAACCAGTGATATCATGGAAAATGAGAGTTAATAAGAGAATGGAATTGTTAAAACACTTAAGAGTTAGGTAAAATATTATAATGTAAATTGCTATCAGAGCAATAGAGTTGATAAGTAAATTTCAAGTAATTGATATAAAACTGGCCTAAATGGCAAAGTTTAAGTACCTTATAAGTACATAATGACTGTCCAAATAAATGGACAAACTGTGATGACTTCAGAGCCCTTTTAAGGGGGAGGCAAGTCAGAGGTTTGTTCTGGGGAACTGTCTAGTATGAGAGTGTGGTACATGGAGTTGCTGAAACATCCCTAGAAAAAATGAGTTTCCCTCATAGCTCTAGAGTAATCTAAATTTTTAAAGGTAACCTCAGATCATTCTGATGTGTGAGAAAAATTTGTGAGTTATAACAAGGGCATATCATAATTAGAGGGAACAGTTTTTCCATTGTTAACTCCACTTTAGGTAGTTTAAAAAGAGCTGTCCTGAAACATCCACATAAATTGATGAGTGTTCCTTGAGAAACATCCTCATAAAGAACCTCTTACTCCTTTCGATAGATACAGTGGCTTACACAGGAAATGCTGGAAGAGCTATGGCAGGTTTGTACCACACTGGACCTTCTTCCTCAAGGAAGGAGTGTACAGCATAGTGAAAAGAAAAACAAAAGTGCACAGTTTTAGAGTCAAATAGTCTCTCTCATTAGCTTTTCAGTTGTGGACAGCACACAGGTTATTTTTTTCTTTAAGCCCCAATTTCTTCATCTTTAATATAAATGTAGCAACTACAATTTCACAAGATTGTTTTTGGAATTAAATGAGATAATCACTCAGTAACAAGTAGTTTCCAAGTATCAGGAACTATGTTACACGTTGAAGCTACACATAATATAATAATCATAATAAATGAATGCTCTGCCCCTGACTTTGAGAGGCTCACAGTGTGCATTCAATGTTCATACCTCAGCGCTGGCATACGGAACACACCAGTTTTGAGTTACTTTTTCTCTTCTTTAGTTATCATTCTATGGGCTAAAAAAGATTAGTAATTTTTTCCCCCTTGGATTTGTTTTCTCTTTTCCAGCTCAATGCCAACTAGTCCTTTCACTAATTTAAAGATTTCTTTTTTTAAAATCTCCTTTTCAGTTTTTTCCGCCCTTTCCTTTCAGCCTTCCCAATTCAGTGGGAATATGTGAATGACCTTGAGCATAACAAATAACGTTGTTCATTAGGATGAGAAATGACCAAGAAGCAATATTCAGTCTAAATATGTAATCAGAATATACATGTAAAAATAATTCATTTTGAACTCAATTGATTAACCCTAAACCATTTCTTTTACATTAGATATGAATTTGGTTGAATTACTTGCTTTTAGGAACCTATTGATTGTAAAATCTGGTTCATTAGATTCTATGTATTTTGCCGAATTATAAACCTATGAATTTTGCTTTAGCTCTGCAAGGATTAAGAAGAAAAAATCTGACAGATGAAAGAGTTTAAATCTATAACAGCCATATTACAAATGTTAGATGTTACTTTGTGACAGGTTTTAAAATATTCACACCACAAATGAACATGATGTGCTAAAATATTTGTGTGTGATTGAATTTTAATATATCCAAAATAAGACACAGTTCTCCTTAAACACAAAATAATAAGGCTCTTCATACAAATTTATCTTGTTTTTACAGAGAAAGAAAAAAGTGCATGAGAGGTGTTAGAAACACCTGCAAATAAAGTAAACAAGAATACTAGAAAAATCCTTAATAATTAATTCCCAAAGAACAAAGAGAATCTTTAAAGAGAAAAAGTCCGTAAAGTTTACTGTGTCAAATACTTGCTTTTCTGTGAATATGGCTACTAGGATAATAGAAATTTTTGCATTCTGGTTAAATGTTGTATGTTCTTATGAGTACCAGGGAATCAAAAACATGAATGACACACATTACCTTAAGTTCCAGAAACTTATAACCTAGGTGTGAACATACATTGTATACAAGGCATACTATCATACATTTCTAAAGAAATGTCAGTGGAACATATTATAACAATTAATGGCAATTTGTTTATTCTTTTTTAAAAAATGTAATAAATAAGACCAAAAAGTAAGACATAGAAAAAGGATAGAAGATACAGGTTATACAATAACTAAAGTGAATGAACTACATATACTTTAACTCCTTGTATGTGTGTGTCCCTTTTTCTTATTAGGAGGTACTTCAAAGTAACTGGGAATCACGTGGTTCAGGAATTCATTTATAAATGAAGAAACATAGAATAAAATTATATGGAATCTTCAAATTTCTGCATTGCAGTAGAATTTAGATTCCTTATTGAGACAGTGGACAGAATATTGGATTCACCATCATATATCTGATTTTTTATCTAATTCAATTACTATCTAGCATTACCCTGATTATTCCATAATAACGAAGATCTTCTCAGTATTTTAACTTACAATTTAGTGATGTAATATAATTTCTGACTCAGTAACCCTAGTAAAGCATTTAGTTTTATTATTACTGATTTACTCCATTTTATGTTAATTTCCTGATATATACATTCTCTCTCTCTCTGTCTCTTTCTCTCAGAATTACAGCATCTCAGGAAAAATCTTTGTGTTAGATTCAAGACAAGGTTACAGTATATTTTATAAACAAGTTGAAACTGGAAGATTTGTAAATGAAAAGTGGGGCACTACTATTTGCTAATCTTGGATGACAGGCATAAGCCAGGACTCCCTAGGTAAACTGGTACATGGTTAACTGTAGTTAAAGATACCCAGGATATTGAGATATAACTGTTACCAAAGAGTTTTCCATAGACATGACCACAATATTTGACTCTGGAGAAAAACTGCCAATGAGAGCAAATGAAAAAATTTTACAGTCAAAGATATAATCAATTTTGATGATAATATCCATTCAAATAGTCAAATTGTATCAAAAGCATAGTCTGGCTTAATCTTTGGGTCTTTAATATCCTTAAATGTAATTTCTATCACTACCGCATTACTAAGTAGTCATATTTTAGACATTTTTATAGAAAAAAATTAATGAAATTTTGTATACAGTAACATAATTCTTTTACAGTCTAAAATAAAAGTTAAGGATTATGAATGTAACTCTCATTCTTGGCCAGAGCAAAATGTTCAGTTCTCTCTAATCACTTTAAGTTTCTACAAATGCTACATTTACTGAATCAGCAATAATAAGTAACTGATAAATAAACAAATAAGAATCATTTTTTTGAAAACCTAATATACTGTTCATATTATGGAAGGACTTAAAATGAAAGGGGACAAAAATAAGTTGCAGAAATAGATAAAATACAAATGTGTAAAATGTTTCCTTAGGATATTCTGTGTTAACTGCAATATACCAGAAATTGTAAATTACTGAAGAATGTTCATAACCAAAGTCAACATTCTATGTTGAGTATTCTAAACATAACTCATTTACTTAAACTGACTATGGCTTCCCAGGCTTTATTTTTATGCACTCGAATGATTTCTCATGCAAACAATAATCACTATATTAAAGATGTAATAATTTTTTTAATAGTCATGTCAACATTCTCCTTTATTTAGCATATTCTACCTTATGACCTTTAAAATGTTTTCAGAGTTTACATAAACGCTCTAACCTCGACCAACTTCTTTTCACTCTCAATTTTTTTCATTGATATATTGGAACTAAACCTTGGATGTTATAGTGTTATGCAACTTTGAACATAAATGTTTTCATTACCTTATTCAAAATTTTATCCTGCACCTATGTGTCACATGCTATGATTATAGATATTGGACATCAGAAATAAAGAAAATAATGGTAAAGATCAAAGTGAAAGACTGAAGTCTTTCTCCAAATATGATGATCAAAGCAAGGATGTTTTCTTTTGCCATTTTCCTTCAACATTGTACTGTATAGCTAGTACAATAAGACAACAATAAGAACAAGAGCAAGTGCATCCAGTTTGGAAAGAAAGAAGTAAAACTGTAATTACTCACAATATGAGTCTGTGATCCTGGATTTCTCACAGAAGATGTGATCCTGTATGTAAAAAATCACAAAGAATATACAAAAATTACTATAATAAACATATTAGCAAGGTCACAGTGTACAAGTTGAATATACAAACATTAATTATATTTTTATACACTAGCAACAAACAATTAGAACTTGAAATTAAGGAGACAATTGCATTTGTGGTAGCAGTACAAAAATAAAAATTTATAAAATGTCATTAAAATAATAAAATGACAAGCCACCAACTGAGAAAACATTTTCAAATGATACTTCTGTTTAAAGGCTTATCTCAGACTGTATAAAGAACACGTATTATTCGTTAGTAGGAAGACAAATGATACAACTTAAAATGGGTTAATCTGAATGATTAATAAGCACCTGAAAAGATGATGCATGAATTTTCAAAGCATTGTGGTAAGTGAAAATAGATTCAAAAGACCACATTCTATATAATGCCACTGATAGGGCATTTTGTAAAAGGCAAAACTCTAGAGACAGAAATCAGATAGATGGTTGCTAGGAGTTGCAAGTGAGTGGAAGGATTTGTTACAAAAGGACATGAGGCAATTTAAAAAAAATAAAATTATTTTTGAACAATAAACTGTTCTATATTTTGTTCATGTTAGTGGTTGTGAAACTTTATGTATTTTTAAAACTTACAGAACTTGCCACCAAAAACTCTGAATTTGATGATATATATTATACTGCAAATTTTTAAAATGTCATTCAGTGAAACTAAACAATGTATTACAAAAAATAGTTTTAAAATAGTATCAGAATTTCAACTCCGATTATAATGTAGAAAGGTACAAGGGAATGTTGCCCCAACCCTAACACTGAGAGAAAGCTCCACACTCTACAAAATCATAGCTTTCCTTGAGTACAGCAGTAGTGAGTTTGCAAATTAAACCAGTCAACTGAATTTCAAAGGGTGATAATCTCCTCTGAGGTGAGACAGGACTTGAACGGGTTTTTATGGCTTTGGCAGATCATTGAAGGAAAACACAGTCACCATAAAAGCAAGTAGGAACAGCTAAAATTTTAAGATATTTTTAGATGCTAAATGTGAACTACCAGTTTAGTTGTGTACACATGGGAATCCCAAACACAAGAAAACTCTGAAGTTGATGGCAAGCTGTCTTCCACAGGCTTTCATGGGTGCACTTGATAAAGATTTTGGGCAGGTCTGGAGATTGGTGATACATTGGCACAAAGCACTCTCTGCTTCCCAAGTACTTATTTTATAGGAAATAAAAGTTTCAAGCCACTGAAGAAAAGGCAAGAATTCCCTCCTGCCAACAAGATCCCTAAGCAACCAGCCTAGATAAGCAGAATTGACTCTTTCTTATATTCAAATCCATGTGTGTTAGTTTTCTGTTGTTATTAAGTATAACATAAAAAATAAATTTGACTTTTTATTTAAAAATTAGCATATCTAAGTTAAAATGCTTAGAAAAATAATTTTATCCCTCTATGTTTTCATAATTTTAATTTTTTAACTCTAGGGGACAGAAAAAGCAAAAGTGACCACAATCATTTTAGTTTATGCACATTATAATTGGGACAGTTTCATATTTGTTTATTCAATCTAGCCATTGAAAATTAGTTTGGGATTGACATGTACACACTGTTATATTTAAAATAGATAACCAACAAGGACCTACTGTATAGCACAGGGAACTCTGCTCAATATTATGTAATAACCTAAATGGGAAAATTGTGGTCTTCAATTTTGACCCAGAAATACAGAAATCATATTGATGTTGTAAACTGAGATTGCATAGTCTATAAAGAATGGCAAATATAGTGAAAACATACCTAATATGACTAATATACACATGAAATACACAAGGCTTAACATATGAATACTAAATATGAATGGGTACATTTGTAGATTCATCACCTATATCCCTTACCATGAAGTTAATCTGTGTTTATAGACTAACCAAAGAAAGTATAACTAGATGGACTTTTCAGAAATGGCCAGCAAACAGTCTTGTTCTGGAAAAGTACTTCAGTACCCCCAAGTCCTTAGCTTCAGCAGTTCTCACATTTGGCAGATAAATGAATCATAAGATGGCATGGAAAAATTTTCTGGAAGTATTTATTTGGATTTATTGTGAGATGCTTCCAGCTAAGGTATTTGTCTGAACAGATGTGAAAATTTGGTGACATTAACCTGGCAGGAAGCTCATCCTAGCCAGTTCTCAGGGTACCTATTTAGCCCGGTAGTAAACACTCTTGTTACCACTATTACACTTGAGGTAACCAAGCCTTATTTAGAACTTAATTAATTTCTCAAAAACTTAAAATGAGTAAGTAATAACCCTGAACCCTGAACTCTGGAATGTTTGCTCATAACCACTAGAGTATACTGTCCTTATTTATTTAAAATAATGAATCTTAAAGGGTAATAGACTAAATATGCCTCTTTTTTGAAGATGTGGCACATTCTTAAGGGATTTACTAGATATAATAGAGTGAAGAAAAATGGAATTTTAAGTGGAGACCCACATAAGGAAGTTTTTGGATTAATGATCAATGACTAACGAAGATGGAGCTTCCATTATATCAATAATAAAATGGTCAATTTATTTGTATCAAACAGTGAGAAGAGATTCTTAATTAACTATTAGCCAGAAATGCCAATTTGTTGAATTGAGTTACATTTATATGGCAACCTTATTATAAGAGGAACATTTCAGGAAGTAAATATATTTTATTTATATAACATTTCTTTCTAGAAACATCAACGTCACTAAAATTATTTTATGAGTTCTCAAAAACATCTTTATATATATGGGAAACAATTATTGTACATTGGATAAAAAATAAATCACAAGTACATGAAGATAAAGATGAACAGAGGAGGTCTACAAAGAACACGTCACTGTTTACTAAATACAATCTGGAAAATTTTTGTAGCTGTAATCTATGAATGAAATCTCAGTTAGGTTTAATATGACACTTAAGAGAAGTGAAAAAAGCTAGAATAGCTTCTACAGAAGATTACACTGTAATCTATGGTAAAAGATGTTTAAGATATTGAAAATTTATTGAGAAAAATGAATGATATGTCTGACTGGAAGAATTTTACACTCTTCATTTTTGTGTTATAAACAAATTTTCAAAGATGCACAAAAGAAAATAACAGAAGAAAACATAAAACAGAAGATAAAATTACCTTTGTGTATCAGTTAAGGTTCAGTTCGGGTTCTCCACAGAAACCTCAGGTTTTGCTGTTAAGGTCTCTCAACTAACTGGACAAAGTCCATTCACATTATTGAAGGTAATTCTCTTTACTTAAAGCCCACTGATTGTAGATGTTTACCACATCTACAAAATACTTTCCCAGCAATACCTAGATTAGTGTTTGACTAAATAACTGTACTATAGCCTAGCCAAGTTGACATATGAAGGTAACCATGACACTTTTTTAAAGAGCTTTTAAAAACTCTGTTACAGCACTGATGATCAATATGTATAGATTAACTGTCTTCTATAATCCATGGTTTTATAATGTTGCATGTAGACAAATTCTTTTTTTTTTAACTGAAGTACAGTTGATTTAAAATATTGTGTTAGTTTCTGGTGTACAGCAAAATGAGTCAGTTAAATATATATATATATTTATATATATATACATATATATATTCTTTTTCAGATTCTATATGTGTGTATATATATATATATACACACACATATATATATATATATATACATACACATGTGTATATATATATTCTTTTTCAGGTTCTTTTCCATTATAGGTTATTACAAGATATTGAATATAGTTCCCTGTGCTATACAGTAGGACCTTGTCGTTTAAACAAATTCTTACATAGCAATAAGGTGCCCTAAATAAAGGGAAATAAAATAGTTAATTTAATACAATCCCTTTTCCATACTCACTGGTTCAATATTTTATTTAATTATATAATATTGTTAGTCTTTGAATTAAATGTTAGATTCCCAAATAAAAGTGAAAGGAAGTCCTCTACATTTTATTCATCAAGTCCTTAACATTCCTTTCACAAATCTCTCTGGATTCTAGAAGTACTATGTGCAATGATGAGATATTTTGCTTTTATACATTTTCTGAGTAATTTCAAATTCTGCTAGGCTTTGAATAGGACCCAGGTCAAGGATTATCTTTATGGACTTTTTTACCCAGTGGAGACTTTTCTAACAATTGTAACATTAAGTATTGGCAAAATGAATCAGTCACAGTATAACATATGTGAGCATTCTGGAGTGACAGAGTGTGGAAGTGCTAAAGTGAGTGTCTAAGACCCAGTGCAAGGGAAAGGTCAAGTTCAGTAGTCACATCAACACCTACCATATTCTAACCAGACCATCTGCATCAATAAATGTGCATGCAGCTTTCATTTTTTGATTCTTGTCTAGTTGGACCCCCAAGTTTATTTCACTGATGATTTCCAAAAACTCCCTTTTGATTAAGTTAGTTAGAGTCCTGATATGCTCGTATTAGAGCCTTTTTTAGAAATGTAAATGACAGTCCCTTCTGATTTCAGGCTAAGACTATCATACCCGAAAATGTGGTATATAGCACTATATAAGTGAGAAAAATGGAAAAAATCCTTACCTGCCTATAAAATGACAGACTGAAAAGATCTCAAAGACAGAGAGGTTATAAAGAAATTTTATAAAGTCCTGTGAGTAATGCAGTGTTTTCCAAGGAACCCATATTCTTTAAAAAATCTTCCAGTCAGCAAGAGTAGGAAATTTTTTGTGTACTTAATAGCTAAGACAGTCAATATTCTTTTGGAACTACCATCAGAAATAAAAGATAATGATTGCAATTTGACAGAAAATAAAGCTGATAAATAAGCCAATTTCAAAGCCTCTCAGGCTAGTAGTAAATATCCTGATCTAAATTAAATAGTATAAGCTCCACACTGCCAAACAGAACGATATTATAACTCTTATTTTTTATAGTACATTTCACTTAGATTTTTACAGGAAGATGTTATGAAAAAAATTTAAATATGTAAATTATTTTACTGACACAAAGAGATAACATATTTTCAATAAAAATACCAGATTTCTCTCTAAATTACATTCCATATGATATTTGTTTCCCTAAACACGGAGACTGATGTCCATAATTTTGAAGAACAAATATGAAGAAACTGACACATCTTAATGATTGACTCCTTTTGCATCACAGAACAAAACTTCACTAGAGGGAATTTAAAAGTATGTACTAACTCCTTATGAAGCACTTAGGATATCTCATATGAATAAAGAGAAATAAATGAAAAGATGTGATTTATAAGATAGTACCTCTGTTTTCACCTTTGATCTGAGCATACCATATAAGTATATAAGATTTTGCAAAAAGTTATATTTTTTTTTGGTGACAATTGTACTAGTCAGGGTTCTGCAGAAAAACAGAACCAATAAATTTATTATAAGGAACTGGGAAAGCTGATGGCATGGTTCTGGTCTAAGTCCAAAGGCCTGTGAACTAAGAGAACTGATGGTGTTAAGTCCAGTTCAAGGACAGGAGAAGACCAATATCCAGCTCAGTCAGACATTGAGAGCAAATTCTCCCTTTCTCCACCTTTTTGTTCTAATCAGGCCCTCACAGATTGGATGATGCCTACCCACATTTTTGAAAACCATCTGCTTAATCAGTCTACCAATCCAAATGTTAATCTCATCTAGAAACATCTTCACAGACACACCCAAAATAATATTTAACCAAATACCTGGTACCTCATGACCCCATCAAGTTGTCACATAAAATTAAGCATGACAGTTCAGTTTGGCACCCATATGCATCTCCTTAAACCATACTTAATTTCCAAATAAAGACAATATCTAGGTCATAATTCTGCCTATAATGATACAGCTATCCTATGTACAACTGAAAATGTACTAACCTTTTTCCCAGAAGAGGAAGTAAAGTCCTTGAGTGATGTTTACTTTCTCCTTGATATTCTGTATCTTAAATATTATGATGTAAAATTAACATTGCTTAAGTACTATGATATAAAGTCAATACATCACGTGTTACAAGGAAAGAAAACAAAGATACTGTATCCATCTATCTATCGTCTATCTATCTGCATTTATAACAAACTAAGGAGGAAATATTTGTGACAATTATAATACTTATTTCTGTAACTGGACATATGGTTGTAGCTGGTATTTATAATTACCTTTGTCCACTGTCCATTCTGGATTCTTTTTGCCTTCAGCAAGCACCTCAAATGGTTGTGGTTCTATACATGGCAGAGTGACCCAAACATTCATCCTTGAAGAGTCTGGCCCATTAGTAGTCTTGCCTGGATTGGGTTATTTTAACTTTCCATTGACCTTAATCATCGGGTATGGTAATACTAAGAGACACCCTGAGGGATCTCCTGTATAGTAGATATACTCTTCCTTACCTCCATTGTGGATTAGTGGTCCAGTTTCCCCTTAATAGTCAGGATCAATCACCACAGCCAGCACAGTAATTCCCTTCTTTGCCTGTTGATTCAAGATAAGAAGAGCTCAAAGTGGCCAAGTGGCAGTCTTAACTTGCAGTTCAGTGGACCATGGTGTGTCTCCTGGTAAAAGCATTCCTCCATCTGGAACAAAGACTTCTAAGCCAGAAGAACTTAAAGTTTGGGGAACAGGAAGCAGAAATTTTGCTAGTAGGACATTCAGGGTAATAGTGAGTGGTGCCACCTCCATTTCCATCCTTTGACTGCTGGACCTGTGAAACCTGGCTATTGGAGAAACAGCGCTATACCTTGGATGCTGCTGAAGAACCTTACCCCAGTCCTGCAAGGTATTGCCACCCAGCTGACACAGTAACTGAGTTTTCAAAAGGTTATTTGACTGTCTAGCAAACCAGCTGCTTTAGGATGGTGAGGAACATCATAAGACCAGTGAATTGCATGAGCATGGAGCCATTGCCACATTTCTTTTGCTGTGAAGTGTGTTCTCTGATCAGAAGCAATACTGTTTGTAATACCATGACAGAATAAGGCATTCTGTAAATCCACTGATAGTAGTTTTGGCAGAAGAACTGTGTGCAGGGAAGGCAAATCCATATCCTGACTATATGTCTGTTCCAATAAGAACAAACTGCTACCCCTTCCATGATGGAAGCTGTCCAGTGTAATCAACCTGCTAGCTTGCTGATCATCCTGGGGAATGGTGCCATATCAGGCAATCAGCATTGGTCTCTGCTGCTGGCAGATTGAGCATGCAGCAGTGCCAATAGCCAGATCATCCTTGGCGAGTGGAAGTCCATGTTGCTGAGCCCATGCATAACCTCCATCCCTGCCACAATGGCCACTTTGTTCATGAGCCCATTGGCTAAAGACAGTAGTGGCTGGGGATGGAAGCTGGGCTGCTATCCACAGAATCATCCTTTCTACTTGATTTTGAAATTTAAGTTGCTTATCACAATCTGCTCAAAAAAAAAAGTTCACTTTCCTATAATAGTTAACAGTTAGTTGATTTTAAATGGAATTGAAGAGGACACTAAGGTATTTGCTCCGTCACATACCATAGGTATCACATATGTGTTACAGGGGTCATAGCTGATGTGTTAAATTAGAAACATGCAGATTGTGACCTGCTGAATGAGGAGGCACACAGTCTACCCACATGGGGTTGACAGGTAGCTCTCTCAGCATCCAAGCTCCCACTTTGCGGATGTGAAAACTCAAAACCTCTGGGGTCGTTTTCACTGAAACCACAGCTTCATTACACCCACACAAAGGAAGTAAAGTCACAAGATTTATTACTCACGGATCCCAGAAATGGGGAGCACACTGTGAGCCAGGAGAGTCCTCTGTCCCAGATCACAAGTGAACAGAAGATAGAGCGCAGGGCAGCAAGCACCTATTACTTATAAGGTGGTTGGGGCAGCAGTCACTAACTTTTTGAGGGCTCAGTTCTAAGTGATTATTTTAAAAGGTGTCCTGGGAAAAACAGAAATTTGTGGTGGGAATCCTAAGCTCAAGTCGTCTTCTCAGTGTCCAGATTCTGGGTGTGAGCACGGTTGTTACACCATAAAATGCCTAGGCAGCAACTCAGAATGGCTGTTTTCTCATCACAACATACCATGTATGAAGTTATCTACCCACTATAATAATTTATGCTTTTTCTACATTTGTTAACATAATAATTTAAGATATTCGACAGTTATTTCTGTCCACTGAGTTACATTTTAAAATCCTGTCCAAAAATGTTCATCAATAAAGAGGAATTTTAAGTAAAGTTTCTTTATCCAACGGAACCCACTTCATAACATCTTTAAAATTTAATTAGGGATTTCCCTGGTGGCGCAGTGGTTAAGAATCCGCCTGCCAATGCAGGGGACACGGGTTCGATCCCTGGTCCAGGAAGATCCCACATGCCTCAGAGCAGCTAAGCCCGTGCGCCACAACTACTGAGCGTGCACGCCCGAACTACTGAAGCCCGCATGACTAGAGCCCATGCTTCGCAACAAGAAAAGCCACTGCAATGAGAAGCCCGTATACCGCAACCAGGAGTGGCCCCCACTCGCCGCAACTAGAGAAAGCCCATGCGCAGCAATGAAGACCCAACGCAGCCAAAAATAAAAATAAATAAATTTATTTTTAAAATTTTAATTAACAAATAAAAGTTATTTTAGATATAAATTTATTGGTCCTTTCTGCTCTAAACAATGTAAATAAGTAATAAGGAGTATTTTTAACACTTTAAATAAGATACACTGAAATTCAGTATGCTTGTTGTGTGTGTTTGTTTCACCCTCTGCCAAGTTTAATTGGAAGAGTTTTCTTGGAAGTATGCTGTCTACCATGCTCCAAGAATGGAGTTAAGGTTTTATAAAGCAAAGCTAGTTCTCCTTAGTATAACCATTTGGTTTTGGGTAATGCTGCTATAAAATATCTATTTCCTTAGTGTTACTCCCCCTCCCCCTCCTCCTTTCCTTTCTTTATTTCATTCTTTCTTTTCTTCTTTCTTTTCCTGCCAAAGCAACAAATAATAATACCAAACATTTCAATGTCAAAGATACTGATGGATGGATATTTGTTGTATTTCTTATGATTCATGGAAATATTCACTAGTTATTACTGTCTTTGAATTCACAGAGTAGTTTTTTAGAATTGTAGGTACCCAAATTATAAGCTCACTTCTTCTTATGCCGCTGTCCATTTCAATACTCTAAAGTTTATGTGACAAATAATTATTCTTCTACTCAGTGAGTTAATTCTTCCAAGCTAAAAGCCAGCATCACTAGTCTTAAATTATTTTTAACAACCTGGGGGCAATTTCCCCTTAACTGTGTTCAAAATATAGTGCAGAATTTTTCCATTCATATTTTCAGAAGTTTGTTATGGGCAGGTTTGAAATGCATAAAGGAAATTATTCACAAATAAGTAACTTGAAAGAATTCATCCACAGACACTTTTTTCTCAAAAGTTTCATTTACAGGACATTAAATCTTAATATATATAAATTATGCATAGAAAATTTGATTATATAGAAAATTAATTGGAATTTTTGCAATAATGTTATAATACAAATTATTTTGTATTATTCTAGTATGTTTTCCCTTGGGTAATTAATTACCTTTTAAATACATTTCATTTTTTAGAACAGCTTTAGATTTATGAAAAAATTGAGAAGCCAGTAGAAAGAGTTCTCATATAGCCCAACTCAGTTTCCCCTATTATCAATATCTTACATTAGAATGATATATTTGTTATAATTAATGAACAAATATTAATGTGCTATTAAGTAAAGTCTACAGTTTATTAGATTTCCTAAGTTTTTATATCTTGTCCTTCTTCTATTCCAGGTTTCCACATAAAGTACAGTACATTTAGTCAAGTCTCTTTAGTCTTCTCATCTGTGGCAGTTTCTCAAATTTTCCTTGTTTCTGATGACCTTGGGAGTTTGAGGCATACTGGTTATGTATTCATAGGATGTCCCAATATTGGAATTTGTCTAGTGTTTTTCTCATGATAAGAATGGGGTTATAGGTTTTGGGGGAGAAAGACCACAGAGGTAGAGTGCTGTTTTCATCACACCATATTAAAGGTGCATTTTATCAACATGATTTATAACTGATGATTCTGGCCTTGACCTCCTGGCTGAGGTAATATTTGTCAGGTTAACCCACAGTAAAATTCCTCAATTTTCCCCCTCTCCACACAGTGCACATTGAAAGGAAGTCACTATGCACAGCTCACACTTTTATACTCACACTATGCACAGCTCACAAGTTACGTTCCTCCTTCTTGAGGGTGGAATATCTACGTAAACTATTTGAAATTCTTCTGCATGGAATTTGTATCTTCTCTCCAGTTTATTACTCTATTCAATCATTTATTTATTTCCATATAGACTCATGGATGCTTATTTTGTATTTCATGTTAGAACTCAATACTACTTTCTTTATTTTCTTGTTCCAAGTTCTCCAGATTTGGCCATTGGGAGCTTTTTCAGTTAGCTCCTGTACTCTTTTAAAGTAGCCCATCAATTTTTTTTTTTTTTTTTTTTTTTTTGCGGTACGCGGGCCTCTCACCGTGTGGCCTCTCCCATTGCGGAGCACAGGCTCCGGACGCGCAGGCTCAGCGGCCACGGCTCACGGGCCCAGCCGCTCCGCAGCATATGGGATCTTCCTGGACCGGGGCACGAACCCATGTCCCCTGCATCGGCAGGCGGACTCTCAACCACTGCGTCACCAGGGAAGCCCTTCTTTACTTTTTTTGCACTACAAAGTGCTCCAGGCTCATTTTGTATATTTATTGCTCTAATCCTCAAAGCAGCCATTTCTCTAAGGAGCTGTGTTTCCTTTCATCAGAGAATAGTGTTAGGAACCGAGATCTAGATGTTCATTGTTTCTGTGGTGTCATTTCTTTTAGGTCCTCTCAGCTGACAAAGCAATATATGCGTGTGTGTGTGTGTTTGCACTAACCAATGTATATGCACATACCTATAAATATTTCTATACATAAACATCTATATCTTTTTAAAGCTAAACATTAGTTCATACTGATGTCTCCAATTCTAATTCATTACCACATGGATCATTCTAGTTCCCTCACCTTGTTTATCTGTACACTCCCAATCCCACATTGGCAAACCTGGCTTCCACTGTCTGTCTACCTTTTATTATTCCATTCCCATATAAATGTATAGCTAGCACTACAAAAATTGCTAAGCCATATTCTCATTACTTTATCAACTAGTATATAGGGCTTGTGTGCAGTTCCTTACAGATTTCACTCATCCCCCAAATTTCTTTGGTCATCACCCCTCCCTGTGACTTTCAGTGGGATTTTTTTCATATATTTGTAATATGGCTAGATTCTTTTGTCTCAGCCTACAGGGATCCTGGGATCCCTAACCCTACATGACTTTTTGTATATTTTCACACATTAGGATTCATTCTTCACTCTGTAAAGTTCTATAGGTTTTGACAAGTGGATAATGTCTTTTATCTACTATTACAGTACCCTGCAAAGTAAATGTACTGTCATAAGAAGCCACTGCATTCCACTTATTCATCCCTCACCCCAAATCCAAGCAACCACTAGCATTTTATCATCTCAATATTTTGCCTTTTCTAAAATGTTATAAAGTTGGAATCATGCAGTATGTAGACTTTAAAAATGGCTTCTATTTCTTATCAACAAGCATTTTTGTTCCATTCATGTCTTTTTATTGCCTTATAACTTTTGTTTTACTGCTGAAAAATATTTTGTTGTACAGATGTACTATCATGCGTTTATTCATTCACCCTTTGAGTGATATCTTTGTGGCTTCTAGTTTTGGTAATTATAAATAAAGCTGCTTTAAATAGTACCATGAAGTTTTCTGTGTGAATATGGCTTTTCAATCAATTGGGTAAATATCTAGGAACAAAATTGAGGGATCATATGGCAAAACTCTATTTTGCTTGTAAGGGACTGACAAACTGTCTTCCAAAGTGCATGTATCATTTTGCATTCCCATAAACAATGAATGAGATTTCCTATTGCTCTATATTCTCACCAGCATTTCGCATTTTAGCCATTCTAATTAGTGTTTAGTGATGACCTTTGTGCTTTAATTTGCAATTTCATGATGACATATGATAATGAGCATCATTCATGTTTATTTACCATCTGCCTATTTTCTTTGGTGAGAAACCTTTTAAGGTATTTTGCTGATTTTTAAATTGATATGTGTTATAATTTCAGTAGTATCAATCCTCCAACTTTGTTTTATTTTAGTTTCATGTTGGATCCTTTAGGTCTTTTTCCTTTGAATATAAACTTGAAATCACTTTTTAAATATCTATAAAATAATTTTCTGGGATTTTCATTGGGACTGTGTTTAATCTACAGTTAAGTGGGGAGAATTGATATCTTCATTAATATTGAGTTTTCCATTCCATGATCATGAATAACTACCCATATTTTTAGATTTTCTTGGATTTCTTGTATCAGATATTATAGTTTTCTGCATATAGATCTTGCATATATTTTGTTAGATTTATACCTAGAAATTCCATTTTGTGATGCTATTGTAAATAGTACTATGTATTTAATTTAAAATTCCAGATGCTAGTTGCTGTTATGTAGAAATGAAGTTAACCAATAATAGAAGAAATCCAGAATTGTAGTTGATTGGAATTGAAGGAGATTCTTGGAGAGCTTGGACATGGGTGGCCTACTGGTGGGTTATAGAATTCCCATTTTGTGATATTTAAAAGCAGTTGAGAATATGTGCTTTATTCCTCTAACAGCATCCTGAAGAAGTATCAGGTTCCCCCAAAAGAAATAAGTATATGGCACATCGATAGAAAGTATAAGATGGATACAGATTTTTCACTCACTCTAACATAGCATTGGAATGGCAGAATGCTTTCTCATGGGAATGAGAGCTCCATGGCAATCAGGAAAAAAAAGCTTGTCATAAAAGTGATCTTGTAGTAGTGAGGAATCAATGAGCTGTTACCAAAAGAAATGATAGGTAGTATCATTAAAAATCACTTGTTATTTGTCAGTGAATCATCCTCTGAGAATTTTATGCAACTCCAGAGAAAGTGGAGGTAAGATAACTGTTGATTGCAAGTTTTCATCTCTTCAGAATATGTATTAAATATATTTCCTATTGCATTTTATTATTGTATTTAGAAAAAGAGCCTGTTCTCACAAAATTCTTCACAAAGCATTTTGATTTTTGCTTCACTGTCTGGAAACCAAGTACAAAGAAAAATTTTAAAGTAACAATCTGCCTCAAAGCAAATTGATTCTATGGCATATTTCAAAACAGTCAACCCACTTTCTAAGGAGTTTATTTTTTAACTAGCCAGTAAAGACAATATTAATGTGGTTTGCAATTACACAAATGGATCTACAAATAGAAATATTATTCCTACCAAAGTGTTCTTTTAGGATGTTTATAACAACTAATGTCCTTTCACATTTAACACAGTCTAAGTCTGAAATGTTTGTTATGTTCATGCCACCATGATACCTACCCTTTACTTTTTTGAACACTATATATAAATATAAAGAAAATTGTATTCAAAATAAGATATAAATTTCATTTTGCAAATGTCTTTAAATGTACCCTTGAGTATGTGAGCCTCATTTGTCACTATGTTGCCTCATTTGTCAAGGTTCACAGAACACAAATTATTTAAATAGCCATCAGTTTCTAAATATGCAGCAAAATAAATAATTAATCTTACCAAAGGCAACACTTTCATAGTTCTCCTACTGTCTGACAGCTGGGCCTCTTTAATACCCCAAACCATAACTGATAGGCTAATGCCACTTGTTCAGCACAAAATTAAAAATCCATTTATTTGTGTAAAGTAAACAAGTACACAAAGTAAGGATACTCTCTGCAGAAATATAAAAAATACATTCTAATGCAAAGTAGGATCAGAAAATGAAAGAATGTACTCGGGGGGAGAAACTAATTTTGTAAAGCATCTAATATAGTATATTCAGTGCAACATTAAGCCATTATGATGACTTTCTTTGCTGAACACACTGTAGTTTAAACACTAAAGGATTTTAAGTTTTGCTATACTTGTCATTTGCCATGTGTGCTATCTTTGAAAAGATATTTATCTGCTCAAAATCCATTTCTGCATCAATAAAATAATAATTCATGTTTCTTGCAAATATCAAGTAAGGAAATTAATGAAAAGTGATTAAGTACTGGGGTAATAGGATACTTCGATAAATGTTAGCAATTAAAAAAATAAGTCTTGTAAAATGAATTACACTGAAAACTTTGATACGTAAAAATAAAAATTGCTTGCCATACTATCCACACATATTTTCATCATAGGCATATGTGTGATTTTTCTTGAATTAAAGAGCTCAGTGCATCTTATTAATAAATAGTATCATTATAAATATTATTAGTATTAAAATAGTGTTCCAAATTGCTGTGACTGAGTACCATACCATCTCAATTTAGTGGTGCTGAGTAGTAACCATTCTCTTATGCTCTTGGACTCTGTGGCTCAGGAGTTTGGCCAGAGCACAGCTAGACAGTTCTCACTTGGAAGTCTCATATCATTTCAGTTAGATGTCAATACACATTATCAAAAGCAATGTGGTACATTTCAGTTAGGAATCTAGAAAAATGGTACAGATGAACCTATTTCCAGGGCAGGAATAGAGACACAGACATAGAGAACGGACATGTGGACACGGGGCGGGAGTGGGGGGAAAGGGAGGGTGGCATGAACTGGGAGATTACTATTGACATATATACACTACCGTGTGTAAAATAGAGAGCTAGTGGGAACCTGCTATAAAGCACAGGAAGCTCAGCTCAGTGCTCAGATGGGTGAGATGGGGGGGGTGTGGGAGGGAGGTCCAAGAGGGAGGGGATATATGTATACATATAACTGATTCACTTCATTGTACGTAGAAACTAACACAACATTGTAAAGCAATTACACTCCAATTTAAAAAAAAAGAAACAATTAGGTACTCTCACTGCATTCTATCCCCTTTAAAAAGAAGCTAAATAAACATAGCTTTATATATGTGCAGGTAATGATATATGTGTGTTTGCAAAGCCTAATCCTAAAACACGTGTAGATGTAATTTGTAGTTCAGAATGTTTTTGGATTTTAGAAATGAAAGTAATAGGTACATGTATCTTACATTGTATGGACTACTTTCAGGGTCTAGGATGGCACCCTTCCATCAAACATACGTTTCTTCAAGGAAGTGTGTGAACATTCACAATATGTGGAATAAATATGTATTAAGTTCCAGTCAAAGCAGACTTTGTAACAAATTTTTTGGTCGGAAGATTTTTGTTTTCAGATTTTTAGATGGGAAATTTGGGGTTCAAATGTAAGATGTAGTCTGATATAGATATATAACAGATAGAAGATAGATAAATAGATATGCATGTACATTTACACATATACACATACATATACACACACATATATATACATATATACATTTGCTTCTTTTACCATTAACACTCAGTTTATACTTGAATAGTTAGCATATAAAAATATGTATGAGTAAAATAAAATAAAATCATAGATACCCATATTTCAGAAGTAACTTTAAACAAATGAATAATTAGTGAGGTTAATACTAGGCAAATTAGAGGTTAGCTTATGTTGGTAATAGATACTTTAGATAAGTATTAGGAGAACTTTATTGAATTGTGCTACCATTTAATTTGGTCAGTTTAGTCAAATTACTAAACTTTCTTGGTTTCTCTAAATGAGATTCTTAGACTCTAAAATAAACACGTTGAGTATATGTTCTCTCAGTTTCCTTTTGGTCTAAAATTATTTAACAGGGTTATCATCATTACATTTCCAGAACATGTAAACCTGATCATGTTTAATAAACTATCCACTGCCAAGCAAAAACAAATGAATTTAGATAGAGAAATGTTAATTACAAAGACTACTGCAATAGAGAGAATGATCCAAAGATAAGAACGGCAGGTGTCTCAAATTCAAATGGAAAGAGGCATTAATTTATTGGAAGGATAGGTAGTAAGTAAGGGGAAGCTGAGTAAACGAGCAGAAACGATCAGCAGGATCTGACAAGAAAAGTGTCTGGCTGTGACCAGGCTAGTCCCTGGATAAGCTAGTAAGAGAGACCATACCACTTTTTAGTGCTTGCTCACCTTAGAGTTCATGGGCCAGTAGGAAGGAAAGAAGCTTAATTAAAAGTTTGGTCAAGAACTTCCCTGGTGGAGCAGTGGTTAAGAATCTGCATGCCAATGCAGAGGATATGGGTTCGAGCCCTGGTCTGGGAAAATCCCACATGCCGTGGAGCAACTAAGCCCATGCGCCACAACTACTGAGCCCTCGTGCCACAACTACTAAAGCCCACGCGCCTAGAGCTCATGCTCCACAACAAGAGAAACCATCGCAGTGAGAAGCTCTCGCAATGCAATGAAGAGTATCCCCCGCTCACCGCTACTAGAGAAAGCCCGTGCGCAGCAACGAAGACCCAACACAGCCAAAAATAAATAATAAATAAATAAATTTTAAAAAAAAGTTCGGTCAAGACAAAGCAGAGGGTAACAAATAGGCAATTGTGAACACTTGGTATCCACCCATCTCCCACAGAGATTGGTATCCTTCTCTGAGTATTTCAGATCTAAATTTGATTTAATTTTTAAAAACCTTGTGATTTCTTCCCTTAGAGGGATTCTTGAAAATATAAATATTGCCAGAGCCACAATATACATGCTGTTTTACTGTGCTGAAATTATTTCACACTGTGCATCCCATGCTGTTGTCTAATATTTTGTTTCAAATCCACTTTTAATCACTTCACTACCAGTTCTATTTATATAAAAAATGTAATCCAATGATATGTAATTTCATTCTGGTTTATATTCAATTAGGCAAAAGTGCTCAATCCTTACTTGGGAATAAAAAGAACAATTATAAAATATATAAATCCATATAAAGATATGTAATAATGAAAATACAGAAACATATATATAGCTAATTCAGTATATTCTTCATTCATTTATTGACATAGTCACATCCAAAAAAGTATACTGTACCCTTAATTTGCATAGCCATATAAAATCCCAGCCCACTCATAAATAAACTTTTGATGCAAGTATGATCAGTTTTACAATTGAGAAAAATTTTATTTAGAGAGGTTAAGTGACATATCTGTGGTTTCCAATTTTTAAAAATGGATCATGTATTAAAACTGTTATGTGCTATGATATCTTCATCTATCAACTTGGACTCTCAGGCTACATAATTCATTCAAGGTCATTATATGATATCCTCAGCTCTTATTATCTTTAATTCATCTATGCACTTAATGTATTTTAACACTGTCCATTTCAAATATCATTTATTTTCTTTTTGATCACATTATAAGCACAGATTTTACCTATGCTTATAATGAGATCTGTTCCATATATTTACCTTTTTAAGTGCATCATTGCTTAGATAGTCTTAAAATCAAAATATCCCAAAATTTCAATTTGAGAAAATGTCTCCCCTTCCCAATATACACTATCACTCTATTTCTTCAAGTGATATGGAACATATCTTTATTATTTTTTGTTATAACTTTCATTATTTATTAAATACTTTTAATATTTTAATCATTAAAGTCAAGTAAGAAATTTTCTAAAGGAAAGAGCAGGTTCTAAAATGTGTTTAATATAAAGGGTGTCAAAATACATAAATCTTACAAGTTTGCTCATAACAATATAGTAAACATTATTGAAACCTTGAATATTTTTCTGCTCCTAAGCATCTTACATGGTGTGTTATTTCTTTTTCACTGAGTCAAATTCCTCAATCATACAACTGAAAGAGCCTGAGATATCTGAGAAGGAAAAGGGAAGTGTAAGTGTATTCAAGACTTTTCTTCCTAAAAAGTAGAAAAACATAAAGAATGAAGTAGTAAGGAGAGAAAATAAAAGGAAAAGTGCAGGAGAAAAAGGAAAAGAATACTAAGTTTCTTAAGAAACAAAGATAAATAAAGTAAAAGTAGCTTTAGAGATGTCAATATGTAGAATCACTTAAAATATTCAGTACTATTTGAAGGAAAAATAAATGTCATGTTTGATGAAAAGGAGACCCAAGGAAAAAAGTTAAGTCTATTGATCCAGGAGTATACTGAGTATACTAAAGTCTAGTTGAGAGTGGAATTATTTGGAATTGTATATCATAACTATTTAAAGACTTCTATGTTTTTCATTTTCCTCAGTTGTCCCTGAATTAGTGTGTAAGACCTGACCTCTTGGCTCCCTCTGATAAGTCTAGAAAATATGGTGAGAGGAAAAAGTGAATAAATGTGTCTAAGAATATGCTCAGCTGAGAAGCAGAATATTTCTGTTTTAAAAGTACTGAAATGTAATTAAAAGAACAAGACCCTGGTTCAAATTCTGAGGGAGGGAGAAAAAAGACTGAGATTGAAGAGAAGACATCAACCTTTATATTTCATATTTTATCAAAATATCCTACATCAAAAACTTTACCAAAAACCTGTTTTTGGGGGGAAGGTGGGAGAAAAGGTCATATACCCATGTTAGATAAGAATCTGGGTCCAAAACACTAGATAATATTTTTTTAAAAGATTGAATAGGAATCAAAGGTCCAAGCTAGGTAAGCAAACCATCCCCAGGTTCACTTATATTGCAAGTGCAGGTCACAGAGAAGTAAAATGTTTAGGCAGGAGTAAACATTAAAATATGATATAACAGTAAAAATATCAAGCACGTGAGGATCCACAACAAACAGGAATCAGGAATTAACTACAAAGATAAGAAGACTTGAAAGCAAACAGGTAAACAGTGTAGCTTAGGTGATGAGCAGCATCTAGGAGAGATTCATTGTTCTTGTTGAGGCAGCAATAATTCCCAGCATAGGTAACCAATTTCCAACAGACTGTGTTGAGCACTGGACTGAGGTAAGGGTTGTGAAGGAATTCTCACATGCAGTTCTCCTCATATCAGTATGATCCATGAAGCACCCTTGAAATAAAATCATTATAATTCTTTGAGGGCTAAGGTCATAGTTACTCTAGATTCTGGATAGTATCTGACATTTAAATGTGTGCTGACTCTGTTTAATACTTGAGTAAACCAAAACAAGGTAATTCACATTTCAGGTAGTAAAAACAAAATAAGGCATTATGGTTAAGCAGAATTCTAAAATGGTCACAAAGATTCCTTCACCTTAGATACTCCCTATGAAATTCCATCTCTTTGAGTATGGGTGGGGGTAATCAATATGACTAGATAAAATCCCATGAATAAGTGGCCTTAAATTAAAAAGTTTTGCAATCAGTTGATTTGAGTTAATCATGTTTCTTTTTGAGCACATGGGTGGGTCTGACCTAATCAATTGTGCTCTTAAAAGATGTTGGAGACAATAGCACATACTCTTCTTGATGGCCATGTAAAGCAAGTTGCCATATTGTGAGAAGGGATAGCCATGTGGTGAGGACCTCAGGGTGGTTTCTAGCAGTTGAGAGGGATCTTCAGCTGATAGCAAGAAAATGAGGACTTCATTTATACAACCTCAAAGCAATGAATTTCTCTCTGACCTTGAATGAGCCTTGGAACAGATTCTTCCCTAGCAAAGCTTCCAGATGAGGCAGTAGCCTGGCTGACAACCTGATTTCAGCCTTGTGAGATACCAGACTGTTCCCAGACTTCTGATCTACAGAAACTGTGAGATAATAAATGAGTGTTGTTTGAAGGTACTAAAACTGGATAATTTTAAAAGCAGCAATCAGTAATTAATAAGGCACATATTATATATCTTACAAATATGTTTAGTTTATTATGAAACATTTCAAAACTGTCTCATAATTGCCTTCCTTCTTAAATGAATTCAATATGAAAGTCAGAAAAATCTGGTAATTTAATTTCTACATCTATTGTGTGGAAGCCATAAAAATGGTTCCCACAGTATCATAATACTTTACAACTTTATAAAAGATATAGATATTAGATATAGATATGGAAATTAAGGTTGCATCACAACAAAACACACGAGGAGACAGTTCTGAAAATAATAAATGCTAGCCCTTATTTGAGAAGTACACTTACTAGGATTGAATATCAATGAGACATAATTGCTAGATGCTTTCATATTCCAGCTTAGCAAAATAAAACTGTCTAATTTTGAAATGTTGAAAATGTTAATGCATGCAAATTTGAGGAAGGCTTGGAAATCATAGGGTGACAGAGGGAAGAAAGAACAGAGATGAAATCCTACAATTAGATTTTCCTGATATGAATATGAAATATAAAATACACACAAAAATACTAGTGGTAATTCCTCAATTGCCAATGTCACCATGTTCTACAAAATGATAAGTGGACAGCCTATGTTAAAAAAGATGAATGACTTTAAACTTTATAACCTGTAAAATAGAATTTCAAAGTTAATGAATGGGCTGTTTCCCTTAAGACATTATCACCAGTGCAACAAATATAAAGTACATATTTCAGAAAATATTAGAGGTCTTTTGTAAGCCTATTATCAGTATGGATATTTTTATGACAGATCAAATTACCACCTCCCTGCACTCTCAATATACAGGAATTTATAGCTCATTAAATATAGATAATATGCATTACTTCCTTTTTTCTCTCTTTGCTCTGAATATTTTGTTAAATCCTAACAGCTACTATCCTCCAGGGATACTTAAAAGATATTAGATTACAGCTTTGTAGACTTGGTTTTTAAATTTATATTTTATTTATAATTTAATGGGTAATATAGTCACAAGGAAAAATATAGTATGCAGTGAAAAATAAGCATTCTTCTTACCCACCTTCTCAGCTCTCCTTTTTTCAGATCCAGTTGTGGTTGCAATTGTCCATATCTTGTGTGTTCTTACAAAAATATTGTATGTGTGTATAACCATGTGTGTGTGGTGTGTGTGTATATATATATATATTTTTTTGTGTATGTGTACTTATTGACAGAAACTCCCCTCACCAATTGCTATTGTCAATAGGCAATTTCTATTAACTGGTAAGTTTCTTTCTCTGATAGTTAATTCCATTTCTTTAAATTACACATTAATACTTCCAGGTCTCTTATTAATTTAAGAGAATATCTATTAACTTTTTGAAATAGTAAATAAAAATTTGACTGACTTTACCACCATTATCCCCTTTTTGGTCTTGAAATAATATGTATTGTAACTAGAAAATATTTCTTATTCTATCAACTACTAAAACCTAGTAATTAAATGTTAAAGCCCCTAAAGACAATGAACAGAACAGGAAATCCTAGTGTACATAAACATATGAAATGTTACTCCATCTGACTAGCAATGAAAAAAAAATGAAATTTCAATGAGATACAACGTTAATCATGTGACCTGGGTGAGCTGTTCTATGTGAATATTTACATAACTACAATGGAGAGTAATTTGAATATGTCCAGCAAAGGTTAAGATGCATATACTCAGAATTTCATGTCATTTCTATATAAGAAACTCACAAAAATACATGAGGAACTATGTAAAGAATGTTCATTGCAACACTGAACAAAATTCACAAACCAAGAAAAAAATTTTTTTGTTAAGAGAATGGATTAAAAAAATCATGGTATGTTTGTGCAAATGGAATACTATACTGTAATAAAAATCAATGCACTGGCATTCCAACATCTACATTGATAAATGTCACAAATATAATTTTGACCAAATAAAAATGTTTTAAATGAATCCAAAAAAAGATACCATTAATATAAAGTTCAAACTAGATAATACATCCTATATGTTATTGGACATACATGGTTTAGGTATAAAGTGGCACTTTTATATATGTTGGCATACTAAATGTTCAATGTTCTTACCTTTCTCATTTAACACTGTATCTGGAAAATCCACTTTACTACATAGATCTGCCAACTTGCTTTAACAGCTCTTTGTATTCCATTATTTTGGTGTAATAACATATCTTAATGTATACACATTTTCTCCTTTAATCTCTTCTCTTTCCTTACTCTGACTCATACTAACACAGTTGTCTTTAAAACTGCATATTGAAGATGGCAGAACTACATGATTAAAGAAATTTGTGTCTTGAATCAATGTTTGAAGAGGATCCACCTATAAGCAGAAGAAACCATTTTAAACTTTGAAAAAAATAAACCACAATGTATTGTGCCACTTGTAGATTGTTTAAACTAGGCCACTAATCTAACATGTTGTTTGTAATTGTATATACATAAGTAATAAAGTATGAAATCGTACATGGAAATGATAAACATCTAATTTAAGGTAGTGGTGACCTCTGGGTGTGAAGGACTGTGGAGAGATACAGGAATGTGATCCTGTGTGAGAACTGAAGTACACAGTGAGGGTGGACCCTATCGGCCCTGTGTTGCTTCTTCAACTATATATGTATTTATTTGATTCTTTATACTTTTTGTATGTTTGATATATTTCACAAATTTGGGGGTTTGAATTCAGTTCCTTTACTCATTTCTCTCTTTACATTGGGGTCATCTGAATGAGTAGAAATGACACATGGGACAATTTTCCATTTTAAATTAAAATCTATTTCTTTCAGTGATTAACACAATAATTAATATATATTATTAATTCAATATATTTTGCTTGTAGAGTGAATTTTATGATGTTTAACCATGAATCATATTCATAGTTAATCATATCTTTATCTTCAATAAACTGGGAAAGAGCTAACTTGTATTTTATGGCTGACAAAATCAGTCATAAAATGTTATGCATGTTTTAAAGTACAGGGTAAATATCAAGTCACATTTTAGAGAAGAAATGAATTATGGAGGAAAATATGGCAAGGAATAAAAGAAAAAAAAGAGGAAGAGATTTTCTTACATGCCTTAAAGTCTACATACTGATCTAATAAAATAAATGGGTCTCAATAATTCAGAAAGCAGCCATCATTTCCAGACTTTAATCTCATATTAATAAAAAAAATTTTGTTGGCTTGGAGGCTCATTTGTATTAATTATATTATGTGCTCAGAAGCTGTGAAAACTAAACAACACACATTATTGAAGAGTGATTTAAGAAGTAAGATTAGGAGAATTAAGAAGCTTTTAATTCAAGAGAAGCAATATGCGCAACAACATAGGCTGTCTTTCTACATTAAGCGAATGGATTCAAGCCGCTAAAGTAGAGTGAAATTGATTCCTTCAACAATTTAATCAGCTGCAGAGTTTATTAGTGTTTCACTTTACTGGTATCATTGCTTGCCTGCCTTCTTTCTTAAAACTTTGCATTCAAATTTTATACAAATACTGATAATTTAGGCTAAATTTCTTCAAATAATAAACTCAAATATACTAGGAATATGCTTAAAAACAAAGTGTGAAAGATTGGCATGAGGAGTTTTATCCACATTAATTACAGATAGCCTACTATTTGCTGGGGGCATATATGATAGCCTTGAAGAGATTAAACTGTTTTTTAATTGATATACTCTGTGTTAATAATAGTTTCCCTCAAGGCAAAGTACATTTGAAGATACGAAAATATTTCCAAACACATAGTCATTTTTAAACGAAATGTACCCTTATTACCTCATTTTCAGTCATTTTTGACTTCCTGTTATGTTCTGTATAGTAGGTGGTTAGAAACACTTTCACATTTGTTGTTGTAACCCCTCAGAGGTGAATGTACGCCACATGCTCAAAATTCGTGTTTTTTGACACTGATAGTGCCATACAAGCAACAAGAGGGCATGAAAAAGTTTATTGCTCACATAATGAGGCTTGTGGGGTATAACAGGGCATACGCAAGCTGGTCCAAGGTTGGCTTACAAGAGGGGGAAAGGAATCTGGCTTGAGTTTTATGATGGTTAAAGAGTAGAGCTGGGGTGACTGTCATGCTGGTGAGGGCTTGCATGCTTTTCTTCTCTACTAATTCAAAAGCAGGGAACACCTGAGCTTTTTTATTAGTTTGCCAGATGTGGATCAGAGGGGAACTGGCAGTGGTGGGACTTGAAAGTTATATGCAGTCAAATACAAAATAATGGATTCAAATTTATTATAATCTTAATGTGTCCGAAATTGCTAAATAATGACCTTACCTATTTCTTTTTCTCTCTGAGCACTATTGTATACTTCAGAATTTGAGGCAGTCAGGGATAGCCCTGTGCCTGGGTTTTAATCATTGAGCATTGAGACTAAGTGACATTAAAACTTCTGGGTCCACGTTTAAAATGTAACACACAATATTAATTATATTTCCTGTCTAGATGCAGAGTAACACAGTCACATTTATTGTCTCATTACACATGTTAAATCTATAACTACCAATTCATTGCTTTCCCAACCAGGAGGGCATTTTTTTTTTTATTGTTTTCTGCTCCAAATGAAATAAGCCTTTTGGCAGAGAAGCCTATAGTTTTCATGACCTGTTCTACCCTGATAGAATTTCTACTCTAAGCCAACTAGAGTATATGAGAGAAGCCTCAAGCAAGAGTGCCACAGACTTGCACTGTTCTCACCCAAAGTTTGATAATTTTTCAAGAAAAAAAGCTTCACATTTGTTGCATTTCTTTGATCAAGTTCAAGGTTGCTAAAACAGCTACTTTTCACAATTTTGTCCAGCTTCGTAGTTGCTTTTCAGCATGTGATTTTGCCAAACTTCTCAATCCATCGTGCCATAATTTCTGCCTCCCTCATTTCTGTTGAATTCCTTTTTTCTTTTCTAATTTAAATCTTATGTTTCTTTAGAACACTTTCTGTGGTGTCCATTCACATGTCGGTATATTGGTTTCAGTTTTAATTTTAATCTATTTATAAAGTAATTTTTAAAATTTTATTTTTATTTTTCCTGAGTTCAGATATTATTTTTAATTTTCTCTGTTTATTCAATGATCACTAAGCTATTTCACATTAAGCTAATTCTAATTTATGCCCCCCTTTCATTGCTACTATTATTTTCAAAATTTCATTTTCAGTTGATTTTGATATACTGGGTTACACATTTCATCTTATTCTGGGCATGTCTTTAGAGCAAGACTTCATTGTTTTTCTCACTCTGTTCCCTTCTTCCTCTACCATATGAAATTTATCTTGCCTTTTCCCTACTGACCATGTTCTACAAAAGTCGATTGATATTCCTAGTAATGTCAACTCATTCTAGAGTTTTGTTCTGGCAGGATGTTTTTGCCAGCTAGATGAGTATTTTTAGGGCCCAGTATATATCAATACTCAGATCTTTTCCTACTTGCTATAACTTATACATATTTCACTCAGCCCAAATTGTAGTTCAAAACCTCATTTGACTTTGACTATGTCTCTTGGATAAGCCTGGCAAATGTCCATTTGAAGTGAAGACTCACTTATGTAATGAAGATTTGTTAGAGAGTTCTGTTTTCTGTGGTTATCAAGATTATTTCATGCTTTTTTTATTATTCCCTTGATTCCTTTTAAACAGATTTTTCATTATTCTATAAACAGGGTTGCTCTTGGTGACTACTTCTAGTTTGTGGCTTATGAGAATACCTTGTTACCTAGTTTTTATTGATTAGCTTATAGAAGTTGTTTTTATATGCTAGTTTATATGGCATTTTATTTCTATAGGATAGGGACTTGGGAGATGTTTTTGATGCAATATTACCTTGCCTTTAGCTGGTCTTTTGAGTGTTTCTCAGCTATAAACTGGTCTTTTGAATAGTCCTCTTTACACAGTTTGAAAGAAATAGAAACAAATGAGAGACTTTAAAACGATATTGGACAGGAGAAGAAAGGACAATAGACCCATACAATATGGGAATTGTTTGTGGAGACTGATGATATTTAGTCTGGTGTAAATGAAAAACCAAGAGAGACGTAACTATCATATTTTTCAAAGTTTTAGTTTTGAATTCATGTTAGGTTTATAAAAAGTTGCAGAAATATTACAGAGAGTTTCAATTCACCCAAAACCCAGGCTCCTCTGTCGTTATCATCTAACATAGCCATAATACACTTACCGAAAGCTAGATATTAACAAGGGCCCAACACTATTACCTAAATTGCAGAACTTCATTAGTTTTTTCCCCCAATAATGACTTTTCTGTGTGTGTGTGTGTGATTCAGGATTAAAAAATTCACATTAAATTTGTGGAAGTTCCCAAGTTTTTCTTATCTTTCTTAACACTTCAGTGGCCACTGGTCAGTTATTTCATAGAAGGTCCCTCAGTTTGGGATTGCCTGATGTTTCCTCATGATTAGAATAAAGAAACATATTTTGACTAGACTACTTCAGAAGTGCTATGTTCTTCTCAGTGCATCACACCATGATGTCAACATGTCTTATTTATTACAGGTAATAGTAACTGTGACCATTATGGAATTTCTCCAGTGCCAAATTACCTTTTTTTTTCTCTCTTCATAATAATTAATAGTTCTGCGTCTTTATTCCCGTCCTGCCCCTAGGTCCTTCATGACCTTTTTTTTTTTTTTTTTTAGATTCCATATATATGTGTTAGCATACGGTATTTGTTTTTCTCTTTCTGACTTACTTCACTCTGTATGACCACCTAGAGGGGTGGGATAGGGAGGGTGAGAGGGACGGAGACACAAGAGGGAAGAGATATGGGGAGATATATATATATATGTATAGCTGATTCACTTTATTATAAAGCAGAAACTAACACCATTGTAAAGCAATTATACTCCAATAAAGATGTTAAAAAAATTAATATCTTGGGGAAAAATACTTTGAAACAATGCATATACCATACTTCAAACATTCACATGCTAACTTTTCCATCCATGTGAGGACTTTGTCTGCAATCATCATTACTGTGATATTTGACTAATGGTGATTGTTATTTCTCTTTTCTTCTCCATTTAATATTTGGAATTCTTATGTAAGGAAGAGCTGTTCCTACTCCCCCATATATTTATTTATTTAAATATTTATTTCTATTAGTATAGACTCATTCATATTTGTTTTATGCTATCGAATATATTTTATTATTATATTACTATCTTCATATATTTGTGGTTCAAATTGTTCCAATTTTCATCTTTAGGAGTTCCAACAAGTTGACTAGTCTGTCCATTAAAAAATTTTTTTTTAAACATTGCCTTATTTCTGGAACTACAAGATGTTCTAGGCTTATCTCATATTTTCTCTCCTCCAACCCTTAAATTAGCTATGACTCCAAATATCCATGAATCCTCTTTGAGAAGAGTCTTTAGAAACCTATCTATCTATCATCTGTCTATCATCTTTCATCTATCTTTCTCTTAAAATCAATGAGTTCGATTAGAAACCATGATGGTAGACTAGAAAGATGTGCTCTCACTCCCTCTTGTGAGAACACCAGAATCACAAGTAGCTGCTGGACAATCATCGACAAGAAGACACACGAACTCAGCAAAAAAGCTACCCCACATACAAAGACAAAGGAGAAGCCACAATGAGATGGTAGGAGGGACACAATCACAGTAAAATCAAATCCCATAACTGCTGGGTGGGAGACTCACAGACTGGAGAACACTTATACCACAGAAGGCCACCCACAGGAGTGAAGGTTCTGAGCCACACGTCAGGCTTCCCAACCTGGGGATCCAGCAAAGGGAGGAGGAATTCCTAGAGAATCAGACTTTGAAGGCTAGGGGTATTTGATTGCAGGACTTCAACAGGACAGGGGGAAACAGAGACTCCGCTCTTGGAGGGTACACACAAAGTAGTGTGTGCATTGGGACCCAGGGGAAGGAGCAATGACTCCAGGGGAGACTGAGCCAGACTTAAATTCTAGTGTTGGAGGGTCTCCGACAGAGGTGGGGGTTGGCTGTGGCTCACCGTGGGGACAATGACACTGGCAGCAGAAGTTCTGGGAAGTATTCCTTGGCATGAGCCCTCCCAGAGTCTATCATTGGCCCCACCAAAGAACACAGGTAGGCTCCAGTTTTGGGTTGCCTCAGGCCAAACAACCAACAGGAAGGGAACCCAGCTCCACCAATCAGCAGTCAAGTGGATTAAAGTTTTACTGAGCTCTGCCCACCAGAGTAACAGCCAGCTCTACCCACCACCAGTCCCTCCCATCAGGAAACTTGCACAAGCATCTTAGATAGCCTCATCCACAAGAGGGCAGACAGCAGAGCAAGAAGAACTACAGTCCTGCAGCCTGTGGAACAAAAACCACATTCACAGAAAGATAGACAAGATGAAAAGGCAGAGGGCTATGTACCACATGAAGGAACAAGATAAAACCCCAGAAAAACAACTAAATGAAGTGGAGATAAGCAACTTTCGAGAAAAAGAATTCAGAATAATGATAGTGAAGATGATCCAGGACCTCAGAAAAAGAATGGAGGCAAAGCTTGAGAAGATGCAAGAAATGTTTAACAAAGACCTAGAAGAATTAAAGAACAAACAGAGATGAACAATACAATAACTGAAATGAAAACTACACTAGAAGGAATCAATAACAGAATAACTGAGGCAGAAGAACAGATAAGTTACCTGGAAGTCAGAAAGGTGGAATTCACTGCTATGGAACAGACTAAAGAAAAAAGAATAAAAGAAATGAAGACAGCCTAAGAGACCTCTGGGACAACATTAAACGCAACAACATTAGCATTATAGGTGTCCCAGAAGCAGAAGAGAGAGAGAGAAAAGACCCGAGAAAATATTTGAAGAGATTATAGTTGAAAACTTCCCTAACATGGGAAAGGAAGTAGCCACCCAAGTCCAGGAACACAGAGAGTCCCATACAGGATAAACCCAAGGAGAAACACACTGAGACACATATAATCAAATTGGCAAAAATTAAAGACAAAGAAAAATTATTGAAAGCAGCAAGGGAAAAATGACAAATAACATACAAGGGAACTCCCATAAGGTTAACAGCTGATTTCTCAGCAGAAACTCTACAAGTCAGAAGGGAGTGGCATGACATACTTAAAGTGATGAAAAGGAAGAAACTACAACTAAGATTACTCTACCTGGCAAGGATCTCATTCAGATTCAATGGAGAAATCAAAAGCTTTACAGGCAAGCAAAAGCTAAGAGAATTCAGCACCACCAACCCAGCTCTACAACAAATGCTAAAGGAACTTCCCTAAGGGGGAAACACAAGAGAAGAAAAGGACCTAAAAAACAAACCCAAAACAATTAAGAAAATGGTCATAGGAACATACATATTGATAATTACCTTTAATGTGAATGGATTAAATGCTCCAACCAAAAGACACAGGCTAACTGAGGGATACAAAAAAAAGACCCATCTCTATGCTGTCTACAAGAGACCCACTTCAGACCTAGGGACACATACAGACTGAAAGTGAGGGGATGGAAAAAGATATTCCATGCAGATGGAAATCAAAAGAAAGCTGGAGTAGCAATACTCATATCAGATAAAATAGACTTTAAAATAAAGGATGTTACAAGAGACAAGGAAGGACACTACATAATGATCAAGGGATCAATGCAAAAGAAGATATAACAATTATAAATATATATGCACCCAACATAGGAGCACCTCAATACACAAGGCAACTGCTAACAGCTATAAAAGAGGAAATGGACAGTAACACAATAATACTGGGGGAATTTAACATCTCACACCAATAGACAGATCATCCAATATGAAAATTAATAAGGAAACACAAGTTTTAATTAACACAGTAAACCAAATAGATTTAATTGATATTTATAGGACATTCCATCCAAAAACAGGAGATTACACTTTCTTCTCAAGTGTGCATGGAACATTCTCCAGCATAGATCACATCTTGGGTCACAAATCAAGCTTCAGTAAATTTGAGAAAATTGAAATCATATCAAGTATCTTTTCTGACCACAACACTATGAGATTAGAAATCAATTACATGGAAAAAAACGTAAAAAACACAAACACATGGAGACTAAACAATACATAACTAAATAACCAAGAGATCACTGAGGAAATCAAAGAAGAAATCAAAAAATACCTGGAGACAAATGAAAATGAAAACATGAGGATCCAAAACCTAGGGGATGCAGCAAAAGCAGTTCTAAGAGGGAAGTTTATAGCTATACAGTCCTACCTCAAGAAACAAGAAAAACCTCAAACAATCTAACCTTACACCTAAAGGAACTAGAGAAAGAAGGAAAAAAAAAAAAAGCCCAAAGTTAGCAGAAGGAAAGAAATCATAAAGATCAGAGCAGAAATAAATGAAATAGAAACAAAGAGAATAATAGCAAAGTCAATAAAACTAAAAGCTGGTTCTTTGAGAAGATAAACAAAATTGATAAACCATTAGCCAGACTCATCAAGAAAAAGAGGGAAAGGACACAAATCAATAAAATTAGAAATGAAAAGGGAGAAGTTTCAACAGACACCACAGAAATACAAACCATCATAAGAGACTACTATAAGCAATTCTATGCCAATAAAATGGACAACCTGGAAGAAATGGACAAATTATTGGAAAGATATAACCTTCCAAGACTGAACCAGGAAGAAATAGAAAATATGAACAGACCAATCACAAGTAATGAAATTGAAACTCTGATTAAAAATCTTCCAACAAAGGTAGATAGCTAGTGGGAAGCAGCCGCATAGTACAGGGATATCAGCTGTACTGATATATCCACCTGGAGGGGTGGGATAGGAAGAGTGGGAGGGAGGGAGACGCAAGAAAGAAGAGATATGGCAACATATGTATATGCATAACTGATTCACTTTGTTATAAAGCAGAAACTAACACACCATTGTAAAGCAATTATACCCCAATAAAGATGTTAAAAAAAAAATCTTGCAACAAACAAAACTCCAGGACCAGATGGCCTCACAGGTGGATTCTATCAAACATTTAGATAAGAGCTAACACTCATCTTCTCAAAATCTTCCAAAAAATTTTGGAGGAAGGAACACTCCCAAACTCATTCTATGAGGCCACCATCACCCTGATACCAAAACCAGACAAAGATACTACAAAAAAAGAAAATCACACCAATATCACTGATGAATACAGACGCAAAAATCCTCAACAAAATACTAGCAAACAGAATCCAACAACACATTAAAAGATCATACACCATGATCAGGTGCGATATCCCAGGGATACATGGATTCTTCAATATATGTAAATCAATCAATGTGATAAACCATATTAACAAATTGAAGAATAAAAATGATATGATCATCTCAATGTATGCAAAAAACCATTTGACAAAATTCAACACCCATTTATGATGAAAACTCTCCCAATAGTGGGCATAGAGGGAACCTACCTCAAAATGATAAAGGCCATGTACGGAAAACCCACAGCAAACATCATTCTCAATTGTGAAAAACTAAAACCATTTCCTCTAAGACCAGGAACAAGACAAGGATGTCCACTCTCACCAACATTTTTCAACATAGTTTTAGAAGTCGTAGACATGGCAATCAGAGAAGAAAAAGAAATACAAATTAGAAAAGAAGAAGTAAGACTGTCACTGTTTGCAGGTGACATGATACTATACATAGAGAATCCTAAAGAGGCCACCAGAAAACTACTAGAGCTAATCAATGAATTTGCTAAAGCTGCAGGATACAAAATTAATGCACAGAAATATCTTGCATTCCTATACACTAATGATGAAAAATCTGAAAGAGAAATTAAGGAAATACTTCCATTTACCATTGCAACAAGAAGAATAAAATACCTAGGAATAAACCTACCTAGGGAGACAAAAGACCTGTATGCAGAAAACTATAAGACACTGATGAAAGAAATTCAAAATGATACCAACAGATGGAGAGATATACCATGTTCTTGGATTGGAGGCATCAATATTGTGAAAATGACTATACTACCCAAAGCAATCTACAGATTCAATGCAATGCATATCAAATTACCATTGTCATTTTTTAGGGAACTAGAAGAGAAAGTCTTAAAATTTGTATGGAGACACAAAAGACCCCGTTGAGATATGGTTGATTTACAATGTTGTGTTAGTTTCATACAGCATAGTGACTTTTTTTCAGATTATATTCCCTTATTTTTTATTTCAATATATTGGGTATAATTCTCTGTGCTATACATTGAATCCTTTTTGCTTAACTAATTTATGTATAGTAGTTTGTATCTGTTAATCCCATACTCCTAATTTGGCCTTCTCTCTCCCCCTCTCCCTTTTGGTAACTGTAAGTTTGTTTTCTATGCCTGTGAGTCTGTTTCTGTTTTGTATGTAGAATCATTTGTATTACTTTTTAGAGTCCACATATAAGTGTTATCATATAGTATTTGTCTTTGTCTGCCTGACTTGTTTCACTAGGCATAATATTCTCTAGGTCCATCCACATTACTGTAAATGATAATATTTCATTCATTTTTATAGCTGAATAAGATTCCATTGTAAGCCAATCATCTGTTGATGGGCACTTAGGTTGTTTTCATGTCTTGGCTATTGTAAATAGTGCTGCAGTGAACATTGGGGTGCCTGTACCTTTTCGAATTAGAGTTTTTGTTTTTGATGGATATATACCCAGGAGTAGAATTGCTGGATCATATGGTAGTTCTATTTTTAGTTTTTTTTTTTTTTTTGGCTGTATGCGGGCCTCTCACTCGTGTGGCCTCTCCGGTCGCGGAGCACAGGCTCAGGACGTGCAGGCCCAGCGGCCATGGCTCACGGACCCAGCCGCTCCGCAGCACGTGGGATCCTCCCAGACCGGGACACGAACCCGCGTCCCCTGCATCGGCAGGCGGACCCTCAACCACTGCGCCACCAGGGAAGCCCTATTTTTAGTTTTTAAAGAACCTCCATACTGTTTTCCATAGTGGCTGCACCAATTTACATTCTCACCAGCAGAGTATGAAGGTTCCCTTCTCTCCACATCCTCTCCAGCATTTGTTATTTGTGAACTTTAAAAAAAAAAAAAAATTATTCATTTATTTATTTATTTATTTGATTGCACCGGGTCTTAGTTGCAGCTCCAGGTCTCCTTAGTTGTGGCATGTGAATTCTTAGTTGCAGCATGCGTGTGGGATCTAATTCCCTGACCAGATATGTGTGAACTTTTTGATGCTAGCCATTCTGACTCATGTGAGGTGATACCTATTAAGGTTTTGATCTTCATTTCTCTAATAATTAATGATGTTGAGCATCTTTTCATGTGCCTGTTAGCTATCTTTATGTCTTCTTTGGCAAAATGTTTATTTAGACATTCTGCCCATTTTTTGGTTGCGTTGTTTGTTTTTTGATGTTGAGTTGTATGAACTGTTTGTATATTTTGGATATTAACCCCTTGTCTGTAGCATCATTTGCAAATACTTTCTCCCATTCTGTAGGCTGTCTTTTCCTTTTGTCAATGGTTTCTTTTGCTGTGCCAAAGCTTTTAAGTTTCACTAGGCCCCATTCATTTATTTTTGCTTTTATTTCTTTTTTAAGTCTCTTCCTCTGGAGAGCAAGCATTTGTAATGGAGAATACTTTAAATCTATTCCAAAATGTTTACTTTTCTCCTCTGTGCTACCAAAGTCACAAGGGATCTTTCTTGGCTCTTCCCCATGAGAACTTGGTGAGGCTTTTGGAGGCCAAATTTATGAAAGCTGGGAGGTGGGCGGGGGGGCTTATAAGAGTACAGTCCTTGGGTTTTCTCACTGTCTCACTAATCCTTACTAAGTCTCTAGTAATTTGTCGAAATTACCATTTAAGTGTTTTTACTAGTATATAGCTCTAGATTATTCTGCCCCAGGTAATCAGATCTTGGTTGTGACTCTCTGTACTTGCCTATTTCTTCAGATTTCAGGTGGTAGTTTGCCCTATTACCTCAACTCTCCAATAAGTCTAATAAAATTCATTGATTTTCAGTTAGCTTTTTCTTAGTGTAAGAATGGGAGTAATGCCTTTCAAGCTCTTCATATGTCAGAGCTGAAAACAGAAATGGCCTTCATGTTTTCTTTTAAAGTATGTTTTAATCTTAGTGCATTATGATCAGAGAGTGATTTTTATATTTGTAATATTATGCTTTATTAAAGTGACTCATACTTTTAATCTAATACATGATCTAATTTTGTGAATGTGTTGTAGGCATTTGAGACAACTGTGTAGGGTGTTGTGTTCAATATACATCCATAAAGTCTACCCTGTTAATTATGTTGTTAGACCTTTTTCTCTCCACCTATCTTTTTCATCAACTTGATCTGTCTTGTACTGAGGTGATGTATTTAAACTTTCTGTTATTATTGTGTTTCTATCTGTGTCTCATCACATCTCTTACAGTAAGTGCATCGTTAAGGTGATTTATGTGTTATTTTTATGCTTAAATATTCATACATTTTATATCTTTATCAGGACTTGTGGCTTTTAACATTCAAAAGTGCTTTTTCATGTTTAATGTTCTAACATTTGGATTCCAATTTGTCTTATAGTAGGATCACTATCTGTGCCTTTTATTTGTTTGTTTCCATTTGCCTGCAATACATTTTTGGATTACTTTATATTCAGCCTTTCTGTTTTACTTTGTTTTAGATGAGTCTCATATACAACACATAGTTAGGTCTTCTCTGGAAGCCATCTTGAAAATCTTGGGGTTTTGTTTTTTCTTTTTTTTAAATGGGTGAGTTAACCCCATTCTTTCTTACTGCTATGACTGATAAGATTTTTCTAACCTTGTAGTAATATTTTATAATTTTCTGGGGTTTTTTATTTGCTACATTTATTTCACTACAAGATGTGTATTCTCTTCTCCTTTATCTGTTTGCTTGTTATTTGTTTTATTTAGGAAGGTTTGTAGTTTTTACCTTTTAGTTCTTACCTTTTTGCTTATGTTTTTCAATGACCTCAGACCTTTAACAACTTAATTTATCAGTTTATGTGATATCCTTTAATACAGACCTTTTACCCATATGAAAATTAATGTTTTCATTTTCTATTTTCCACTGTCATCACTGTTACATGTTTTAAAATTCCTACAAGTCATTTCTGGTTGAATTATATTTATCCTGTAGTAGATTCCTTAAGAAGGGCTGAGGGTGAAGAATTCTCTAAGGTCCTGTATGCTGGAAACTATTTTTTTCTAATACCTTGATATTTAAAATATAGATAAGCTGGATATAACATCTGTGGTTCACATTTTCTTTCATTTATTTATTTACTTTTTAATATGCTCCACTGTTACTTTCTTTTACATTCAGGTTTTGAAGTCTGATAAGAGTCTGCTACTTTTACTTCTCTAAGTTATTTGATCTTTTTTCTCATCCAGGTCTTGATAAATTATTTCTGTTTGTTTTGAAATCTAATAGTCTTACTAGTATATGACTTGAAGTTGATCTTCCTTTATAAAAATTTCCATATTTTTATTTTTGTTTTCTTCTTTCTATTTCTGGAAAGTTCCTTGGGTTGTAATTTGTTTTGTTTTAACATTGTTTAATTCTTTACCTTCAGGAACTCTGACAATTTAAATATATTTGATTCTTTGCCAATTCTTTCCATCTCTACTAACTTTTTTTCTTTCTGTCATATTCCTTTTTTGATTACTTTTTTTTCTCTTTCCAGTGTTCTTTATTAAATTTTCATATGCATCTAATCTCCTTGGGGACTTTGAAATTTATTCTTCATCTCTGAGATTTTGTGGTTTTCTTCCATATCTTTCTGATTTCAATTTTCTTCATTAGTCTCTCCTTTTGTCCATTTTTTTAGTTTTTTAATTTTTGATTTAACATATTTTTGCATGTACTTGAGGCTTGTTTGAGTATATTTAACTCTGGAGAGTTGACTTACATTTTCTATTGGCTCATAACTGTTTTTCAATTGGGTATTGTTCTTTTTTTTTTTTTTTGGGGTATTGTTCTTTATTTGATATGTTTGGAATTTTGTTTCTAGATTTTCTGCTGTAGCTATGTAAAGACTTTACTTTCTTCTTACTGACTTTTATGATAATGAAGTATGTCATAAGATGAATAGTTTAATGGTGCTCTCTTCTGTCAAGATAGCAAAGTCCAGTTACTTTAGCATATTTTAAAAAAAAAAAAAGTTTGTTCCAGGGATGTGGGAGGTTTTGTGAGAATGCCAAATTTATGGTTTATGTTTGTCTTTCAGTACCTTAAGATTCCCCCTTTTCTTTCCACCAATTGCTAAAGGATGCTTTTCCTTTCTTTTTGCCTTTTTTTTTTCCTCCCACAGAATCTGTGTATTGTAAGAACTGGCCTTCAAATCATGCAATCCTTTAAAATTTAACTGGCCTCTTTAAATAGCACATGTAGTTTTAAATTGTACCTTTTCAAGTAACTGATACTTTGACTCTTTTCCCTGTAGACCATGATTTAATCTGTCTAGACACTGTTTGTGTTTTTGGTTTAGAGTGGATTTAATCTTCTTGGTGGTTATTCAAAATCATACTCCTGGCCCTTTACTTGTCTCTCTCTTCTGTTTTCCCTGCAGATTTTCTGTCTGCATTTGCTCTTCTCAAAGCCTTGTAGCTGGGCTGAGGTAGGGTGGCAGCCGAAGATGCTACACACAGCAATTAGCTGATATTTCACTTTTTACTCACTACTATTTTGCAATTTGAATTATCTGTCTTTAAGTTATACTAATTTTGCAGCTTCATGTTGAAATTATTATTTTTTCCTTCTTGTTCTTTTATGTTAGCTGGCAAGGATATTTGGAGACATGGTTTATAATGCACCCAGTGTTGTTCCTGACTATGTATCTTATGACAGTGTTAAAAGTGTCACTTAAAATAAGCATTAGCTTTGAATACTTTTTATCTCCTGGGCAAATATAGGATCACTAAAGAAAACAATTTTAGTTATCAATTTAAGGAAGAAAATGAGTTAGAAATAACAAAGATGAAATAGGCTGCATTCAAATATATTGAGTTTCCCATGAATAGAGCTGGTAAAAGCTTTTTTGGAATCATCACTTGAGAAAAATGCTTTGGAAATTTGGATGCTATAGATCTTTAGGAATTATATAATTCAAAATATAGATGAGCTAAATTTCCTCTAACTACCTGTACAACTTTAAAGCTCTATAATTTTTTGATTATCAAGTGCCTAATAACCAAAGTTTTAACTATTTTACTTTTATAAATCACATCCTGCATTTGTTTCTTTCTTCCTTTCTCTTCTTTCTCATAACATTCAATGTTTCCTGCTATTACTTAGCTCACCATCTATTTGTGCTTCACCCTCTATGTTATGTCTTTAATTCATAATCCTCAATAATTTTTATCTCCTTTAAATCCGCCACTGCAGTAATTCATATGTAGAATTCTGTTAATATATACTTGACAAACATACTCTCTGAATGCATTTTATCATTAATCTTTGATATATCTTGACAGATATTTAAAGTTTAATACAATAAACACCATAAGACTGAATTCTTTCACTTTTTCTTAAAATGTAGAGGAACTTTGCAAAATACTGTGATATTTGAAATCAAATTTCTTTGTTCAAGGTGATACAAATAGTAATATATAATAGTTATCTGAAGTGAATTTTATTCTTTAAAGTAATGCACTAAAGTTTTAGTATTCAACTTATTGCAGATTCTACTTCAGTTTTTGGAAGATAAGCAGAGAAAAGATGCTTTAAATTAAAAAAATGAAATAAATCACTGTATTACTATAAGTAGTAGCATAGCACATAAGAGCAAAGAAACACTATCACCCAGGGGTTAAAAATATGATTTAGAGCCAGGATGCCTAGCTCTAAGTACTGGCTATGCCACTAACTAGTTATGTGACAGAAAAGTTATTTATCCTTTCTGTGCCTGTTTCCTCATCTATATAATGTGAATAATAATAGTGCCTAACTAATAGGATTGTAGTAAAAACTAAATAAATACATGTAAAGGTTTTGCAGTATTCCCAACTAAAATCGCATAATGAATTCTAGCTTTTCATAATCTTCATTATTATGTGATTTTATACTAAAGTGAAAGAAGGAATTGTAGCTAAAGTTACTTAATATTATATGGTACATATGCATACATATACACCAAAACACAATATGCCATTAAAGAATATTAAAAGACATTATGTTAGGTTTTCTTTTAAGTTTAACATAGTCTTTCTGGGGTTTTTTTTTTCAGCTTTTTTCAGATAATATTGACTCCAACTTCGTTTTTCTTTCTCAGGATTGCTTTGCTATTTGGAGTCTTTTGTGGTTCATTACAAATTTTAGGACTATTTTTTTTGTTTCTGTAAAAAAGTAATTAAAAATTTGATAGGGATTATACTGAATCTCTAGATGGCTTTGGGTAGTACGGACATGTTAACAACATTAATTCTTCTGATCTATGAACACAGACTGTCTTTCCATTTATTTGTGTCATTTTGATTTCTTTCATCAATGTCATAATTTTCAGATCTTTCACCTCCTTGGTTAAATGTATTCCTATGTATTTTATACTGTTTTATTTTTTATGCTTTTGTAAATGAAATTGTTTTCTTTATTTCTTTTTCAGATAGTTTGTTGTTAGTGTATAGAAATGAAACTATTTTTTGTATGTTGATTTTCTATCCTGCAACTTTACTGAATTAGTTTATTAGTTCTAAGTTTTTTGATGGAGTCTTTAGTGTTTTCTATATATAAGATCAAATCTGCAAACAGTTACAGTTTACTTTTCTTTTCAATTTGGATGCCTTTAATTTATTTACCTAATTGCTTTTGCTAGGACTTCTAGTACTGTATTGAAAAGGAGCAGTGAGAGTGGGCACCCTTGCTTTGCTCATGATCTTAGCAGGAAAGCTTTCAACCATTCACCACTGACTATGATGTGTGCTGTGGGTTTGTCACATATGACCTTTATTATGTTGAGGTAGGTTCCTTCTATACCCAATTAGTTGAGAGTTTTTATCATGAAAAATTGTTGAATTTTGTCAAAAGATTTTTCTGCCTCTATTGAGATGATTCTATGATTTTTATCTTTCATTTTATTAATGTAGTGTATCACATTTATTGATTTGCATGTGTTGAACCATCTGTGTATCACAGGGATAAATCCTACTTGGTTATGGTGTATGCTTTCTTTACTGTACCATTGAATTCAGTTTGCTAGTATTTTGCAGAGAAGTTTTGCCTCTGTATTCATCATGGATATTGGCTGTAGTGTTCTTATCTGGTTTTGGTATCAAGGAAATTATGGCATCCTAAAATAAGTTTGGGAATATTCCCTCCTCTATTTTTTGGAAGAGTTTGAGAAGGATTGGTACTAATTCTTCTTTAAATATTTGGTAGAACTCACTAGTGAAACCATCTGGTACTGGAATTTTTTGTTGCTGTTGGGATGGTTACTGATTCAATATTCTTACTAGCAATTAGTCTGTTCAGATTTTTTATTTCTTCATGATTCAGTCTTGGTAGCTTGTATGTTTCTAGGAATTTATCCATTTCTTCCAATTTGGTGGCATATAATTGCTCCTAGTAGTCTCTTATGATCTTTCTCTATGATACTAGTTATGTGATTAACACAGCACCGTATTACAATATTCTGAATTTGACTATACACTCACCTTTGAAGCATATTTTATATTTTCATATATTTTCTTTAATATGTATCCTTTTATTTCAGCTTGAAAAACTCCTTTCAGCATTTCTTGTAAAGCCAGTCTTATGGTGATAAACTCCCTCAACTTTTGTTTTTTGGGTTTTAGGGGGAAAGTCTTTATTTTTCCTGCATTCCTGAAAGACAACTTCTGCTAGGTAAAGTATTCTTGGTTTGCAGGGTTTTTTTTTTTCTTTCTGCACTTTGAATATATCATCTCACTCTCTCTTGGCCTAAAAAGTTTCTGCTGAGAAATCCACTGATAACATTATAGGGTTCCCTTATATGTGAGAATATATTTTTCTCTTGGTGATTTGAAAATGATGTATTTATCTTTGATTTTAGATAGTTTTATTATCATGTGTGTTGAAGAAGATTGTTTTGGCTTGAAAATTTGCAATGACCTATTAGCTTCATGAACTCAGATGTCTAAATCGTCTGCAGATTTGGGCAATTCTCAATCATTATTTCTTTGAATAAACTATTGCTTCTTTCTCCCTCCCTTCTTTTAGAACTCCAGTAGTACATAGATTGTTTCTTTCAATGATATCCCAAAATCGAAGTAGGATTTCTTTGCTCTTTTTCATTCTTTTTTTCTTTTTGATCCTCTGACTATATTATTTTAAATGGCCTATGTTTGAGTTCATTACTTGTTTCTTCAGGTGTGCTGTTGAAGCTCTCTGTTGATGTATTCATTTCTGTGGTAATATTCAACTCTAGGATTTCTGCTTGATTTTTAAAAATTGTTTCTATTTCTTTGTTTTTACTCATTTTGTTCATTCATTTTTATTCCTAATTTCAGTTAGTTGTGTACATGTGACTTTTCGTAGTCCACTGAATTTCTTTGAGAATTATTTTTAATTCTGTGTCAGATAGTTCATAGATCTCCATTTATTTAGGGTCAGTCATTGGCATGTTATTAGTTTCTTTTGGTCGTGTCATTTTTCCTTAGTTAATTATAGTCCTGTGCATTGCCTTGCTGTCTGTGCATTTGAAGACAATGGTACGTCTCCCAATCTTCATAGAGTGACTACAGCAGGCAAAGCCCTTTACCAGTCAGCCTGTCTAGAGATGCTGGGTGGGCAGTCTGGTTGTATCTGTAAGTGGACTTGCTGTTGGAGCCCTTGGGCACCCTAGTGCTGGTGTGTGTCAAAAGCCCAGGACAGTGGTACTCAGCCTGGTTCTGGGCCCTGCTAGAATCCAGGCTCAGAGGTGCTCCCTGAAGCCTGGATTTAAAGGCATTGATTGGGAGCTTGAGTCCACAAGAGTCACCCAGGGTTGCAGGGGTCAGCTGGTGTTGAGATGTGCTGGACCCTGGGTTTGCTGAAGTTTTCCTGAAGCCACCTGGGCAGACATGAACCACTCAGTGTGGAGTGAGTCAGGAACATGGGTTCATGGGAACCTGACAGGAGCCAGGTTCCATGGAAGGTGGCTGATGCTGTGGTGGGGTCTTGGGAGCCCCCTTGGGCCATGGTAGCTGGCAGGTGCTGGAGTGGTTCAGGGGCCTGAGTTTGTGAGAACCCCTAAGGAATCTAGGGCAGAGGAAGCTTACCTGGAGCTGTAGGGGCCACCTCTGGCTACTGAGCTATGTGGCACTACTGGAGCTGGATAGCACCCATGTGGGCTGGAAGTTTGAGTTTGCAGGGGCTTTCTGAGAGCCTGGCACCAATAAAGCCACCCCCAGCCATGGAAGCTGTCAGGGGCCACTGGAGCCGGCAGGCACTGGGCTGAGCCTGGAGCCTGGGTTCGCAGCAGGGGTCTGGTGCTGTGGAAGTTGCCTGAGACCACTACAGTCAGCAGGCGCCAGGTGAGACAGGGTCCTGGGTTCCTGGGAGCCAGCAGGGAGGCTGGGGCTGTTACAATAGGCATGCACAGGGTTGAGCCAAATTCTGGGTTTGTGGGAGCCTACCAGGAACTTGGTACCAAGAATATCCTTTGGAGCTACTGGGACCACTGGAGCAAGTAGACACTGGGGTGAGAGGGGGTGGGGGAACCCTGGTTTAGCAGGAGCCTTGAGAGAGTTGGCCTGGTGCTGAGGCAGGCCAGCTCTGGGGTCCACAGTGAAGTCAGGCACTCACTTTACTGTCCTTTTCCCACAGGGAAGGTGTCTCTCTCAGGGTTGGGCTATCAAGGCTTGGGGGAGGGTTAACAGAGACATGGATTTCTGAGGGCCCATTTGGAGTCTGGTGTCATGGGGCTGCTGGAACCAGCAGGTGCCTGGATGAAATGGGGGCTGGAATCCTTGGCTCTTGTGAAGGGATTTTTGTGCACAGAGAGTTGTTCAAGTTGATGTGAGGTGACTAGTGGATAGAAATTCCTTTGCTACCTTTTTGCTGGTGTGACTCCCCAGCATAGTCTTTCTTTTATTACTATGATATTGTGTTCTTCAATTTAAAATTTAAAGCATATACAATCAATTATACCACTTTATCTCTCTTTTAGGCAATACATTAGAGATGCTTAGAAAAAATATGCATTAAGGCCAAGTTCAATGAGTATTCTTGGTTAAATTATGTTCTATATATGTACAGAAATGGCATTAAATAAATTTTCCAAAAAGGTTTGTGCTGTGAAGTCACAAAATATTCTTTCAGAATAACAGTTTAAAATATAATACTCTAAATCCCTTTAGAGGATATCCCATTGATTTTTAAAGTAGATTTCTCATAGATATTTGGCTTTGTTCATTTGTTTCTTTGGCTGATTGGTTTGTTTACATGTTTTATTCATTTTAAAACAGTAAATAGGGTAAAATTTTTAAAATAAATAAACAACTGACTTTGATTCCCATTCACCTTCTACCTGCTACTATATAAAATTTATATCTATTCAGTATCTTATAGAAATATATATAATATATACATAAAATGCTGTTAAGATGCTTATTTATCTTACAGCTATATAAGATTCTATAAGATACTGGAAATAGATTTATAAATACACGTAGCCCCTGATTTATATATAACAGAAATGACATTTAGAAAACAGAAATAACCAATTACTGGTTATATTCAGAACATGAAAGAAATCAATCCTAGCTAAAGATTTTGGTGTACCAAAATTTAACATTAAGTTTAATAAAAATTTAAGTTGAATTAATAATTAACATTAGTTGATTTTCCCTTCCCTTTTCATCAAAGAAAGCTTTTATACATTTTTATGCAGATACTCTTTGAAAGCATAGGACTTAATTTAAAAGTTCTAATAACATATATACCCTAAGTCTTGAATACAATTAACAGGGAGCACAATTTGTATAAAATATATTTTCTGGATGTACAATAAAACAAAAGTAATTTTCACTCAATTGTGAGCTTTGTTATCACATTATTTCTGCTTTGCTTCACTGCTAGTTAAAAGAATCATTTCCAAAATGTGTGGATATCAACATAACCACTGTAGTATTCTTTACATAAGATTAATGAAAAACACATGAAACTTAAAAAATTATCTTATGTTGTATCAAATACAACAGCCTATCTCAGAAATAATTTAAAATAAAACAGACAATAAAACTGCAACAAAATTTTGATGACGCCTAACCATATAATCTACTTACTTCACTAAAAAAATATGGTACTGATTTATTGCTTAAAATCTTTGACTCAATCCACAAGTTGGTCAGAAATGATCAAACTACAACTTGTACGTATAGTATTTTTATTGTAAAACTGCTTTCAGGATAAATAGCAAATCTATACACTTTATTTCTCATTTTTAAAGATCAAGGCTACTCCACCTCAAGTTTTGGCTTTTGTTTTCCTTGAGAATGACCTTAAATTTCCTCTTTCTAATATAATGCATAAATAAATATGAATTAATTTTGAAAAGAAATATAGATGTACAAAACACTTGAAAAACATCAATGTAAGCTGTTTTGTTCACTGTTTTAAAATTATTTGTAATTTATTACATATTTTTTCTTTTCAGAAGATGTAAATTGATACTTCACTTGGAAATTCTTCCCAAGTATGTAGAATAATGCTTAGAAGTAATTATACTAGTGGTTTGTTTAAAGATGTATCGTGTATGTCTGTCTAAATGTAGATGATCTCTTCATTCAAGACAGATTTGATATTCTGTATTTTTGCTGAAACTATTTTTAGCAGTGAACTTATAATCCATAATGTATTTTAGAAATTATAACAGGAGTATGAATATTAATAAATATCCATCCCTCCCAGGAAATTGTGACCTTGAATTTAATGGCTGGTTATTACATAATTATTTTCTTGCTTATAGTATCATACAATTTTATGGATTTTAAAATATGTACTATAAGTAATGTCTTCCTCTCCTTCTATCCTAATTTAAGAATTATTACTTACAAAAGACCTGTTAACTTCATGTAAATTCAAAAGCATTACCTATAAATGTTTGCCTATAAAGTGAGACCAACTTACTTCTCCCATAGAAATTAACAGGACAAAGAAATTCATTTTCTAAACACCAAAAATTTACTTTCAGCCCTTGACATCAAGGCATAGTGCTTTTTTTTTTATTCTTGGCTTTATAGGATTAGGTGGAATTATTTTCATGGTAGTGAACTCAAAGTACATTTTTTCTCTTGATATTATCTTAAAAAATCAATGAAATTACTGTTTTTTTCATCGAGATCAAATATAATAATGAAATTATACTTAAATTCTACTTTGGGTAGGAGTTGGTATATGGAAATGAGTTATTAATTCAAGTAATTTACTAACATATTATTTATTATATCAAATAATATACAGAATTATTAACTATAAGGGTTATAAAGAGTCTTAGAAACCATTTGTCTTATTCCTGAAGAGGGGAACATTCTGTATTGTCCCTAAAGAGATGGAGTTCAAGTCTTCACTTACATCAATCAAGTAAAGAGAAGCTTATTCTTTCCTAGGGAAGATTATTCCCAAATACAAGACCTGAAGAGTTGTTCTCCAGGTTTAAACATTTTATAATCTCCATCCATTTATTCTGGATAATTTGGTAACATGATATCTTCTTTTAGAGCTCAACATGCTAAATATCTGAAGAGTCTTCTTGCTTTTCTTTTCTAAAATGTACTCGTCCAGTTATTTAACTTTTTCATAATGAAGTTTTAATTGTTCTTCTTATGAGGAACATTATGATGTCAATGTTCTTATTAAACTTTGAGATTCATAAGTCACAGACAAATCATGTTGTGATTTGATGGCCTGTGTAGTCCTGCAGCCTAAAATCACAATACCTCCTTTAAAAAAAAAAGCCAAACTACCCTCCTCTATTTTTTACATAAAAAATGTTAAGAATGTAACATCCTAATCTTCATTTTCTTATTTGCATTTTTGAATTACATACAAGACCTCCTTCCTATCCTTTGGGAAATTATTCTCTTAGGTTCAATATATAATTTCACTCTTCAGAGAATACCAACCTATAAAAAAGATAAGTGCCTACAAATTTCAACATACTCCCAAAGACAATGTCACCTACAAATTGGCACTTGCCATCTACTTCTACAAGGATCAAATTATGAGCCACTGCAGTTGCTGACTTTCAACACCACCTGAAAGGAGTTCAAGGTGGAGATCACGAATGAGGCACTCTGCTCTGGGAAAAACTGGCAGAACAGGTCTTCAGATAGTTAGGTATTTTCAGGAGAAGACTTATGAGCCCAATTCTTGCATCTCCTTGTATCTAGAAAAGCACTAAAATCCTTCCTGGTGACGTCTGCTCCTCATGACTAGCACTAACCTTCACGAGACTAGCAACAACCTTCTGCAAAAAACATGTGCTTGATTGCATGTACTCCCCCTGCACCAAAGCCACATATATACTGACCTTCCTCCCTACCTCTCTGGAGCAGTTTCACAGAGCTATATAAAATGCTGTATCTGTTGGGCTATAGTCCTCATTTTGCCCCAAATAAAACTTAACTCACAACTCTCATGTTGTGCATTTTTTTTCAGTCAACAAGAAGAAGAATATAAGAGCAAACAATGGTAATTAAAATATATGTTTTACCAAAGCAGTAATTAAAGTACTATGGAAACATTGAGGAAAGAGCAAATAATCTGATCACAAATTATAAAGCATAATATCACATTCTTAATGTCATACTCATCTAGAGATCTCCTTGTTCTGAGATACTCCCCTTCATACACTGATGGTTTGCACACTTGGTTCACTGTTTCTCTTCATTAATATTCCTGACATCATTCAGAGTGACTTCAGTGTTCATACGGGTGACCCTTCCTTAGTTCTCTTATTACACCTATTTAAACAATTTATTTCTAATGACCAGTTTCACCCCATCTCAGTTAACAGCCATAAAATCACAGCCTCTTATTAGCATTGTCTAACACTGCTCCACCTCCCAATAAAATCCAAACTACTTTCTCTGTAACAAAAAAATCATATTCTTAGTTGCTCACCAAATTAACTTCTATAATTTTGAAGTGTTTGCCTCACATAGATTTTCATACTTTTGCCAACTTTATTTCTAGATGGTTTATCTTTCTTTGTTGCTAACATAGATTTTTTTCTTCTATTAAGCCTTTTAAATGATTATTTTAAATATATATTTAAGGCTATTTTTTATGCCAATTTATATCCTGCTGGATTATTAAATTCTCTTTTTTTCTCTGTTTCAGTTTTAACACCAATTTTCTTGGTGTTCCAGGTATACTATTAGTAAATAGAAAGATCATTATTTCTTCTCTTCTGTTTCTTATGACTCTATCTTTTGCTTTTCTAATTGCATTGGATGACATACATATTTTTAAATGGTATTGAATAGAGGGCATTTTTTCCCTTATTTTTGACTTTAGCAGGAATGATGTTAGTGTTACAAGTAAAACAATGGCTTACTAGATAGCTACATAATATAATGGATGGCAGATAGATAGATGGATAGATAGGTAAAGTAGATGATAAGTATATAGATGGGTGTGACAAAATCAAGAATTGTGGTTAAATTTGTTGAAATGCTGTTCATACTAAAGATAACCACATGATTTTTCTCTTTAGATATATTTAATGGTGAATCATGTTATTCTGTTTCTTTATATTGAATAATTCTTGCATTTTTGTATTAAACTTCACTTAATTATAGTAAATAATTGTAATGTCTTTTTGGATTCTTTTTGTTAATATTTTAATATTTAGATTGCTAAATCAATGCTCATCTTGTTTTATTAAAATAATATTTTAATCATACTTCTTTTTATATGATCCAGACAATTAAAGTACATGACAAGGAGCACCATGATGATCTGGCCTTTCATATTTTGATAAAGTTTATCTGTAACACCATTTAAATTTGGTTCCTTGTTGAAAGGGTAGATAAAATCATATTCTCTATGTCTTTAATGGAAATTTATTTAATTAAACTTCTTTTATTTATAAGATTCATTTTTGATAAATTACATTTTCTTTGGAAATTTTCCATATCATCTAGGATAGCATCAGCAAACTCTGAGCCAGGGCAAAATATGGCCATGCTTATTCATCTGTGGCTGCTTTCACACGAAAATGGCAGAGTTGAATAGTTGAGACAGTATTGACTCACATAGCTGAGAATATTTTCTCTCTGGACCAACACAGAAAAAGATTTCTGACTCCTGATCTATGTCAACAAATTTATTTGGCTAATTTTGAGCAAATAAGTCTCTTTCTTCACATTTTTTCTTTGCTTTGATAGTTAACTTATGCTTTTTTATTATTCTACTTCTCTATCTTTGTTCCACTCTTTAAAAACACCTTTTTTTAAAGATTTTAATAGGTAGGATTTTTGTTATCATTACTTTTTAGAAACTCTGCTTTTATTTTTATTTCCTTTTTAGCCTGAGTGTTATATTACAGTGTAATAGAAAACAAACAAACAAACACATAAGTGGAAGGACCTTTGCATTTTTATAATAATTTCAATATTTATTTTATTTGTGGTCTGGCTTTTATTTGTATCACTTTTGTTTTATACATTCATTAAACTTGGATTGTGAACCTGTATATTATTAATTCTTATGAAAGGGCTACATGCATTTCAGATGAAGCTGTATTCTTTGTTACTTGGGTGCAAAGACTTTTGGGTCTGAGTAGTATACTTTGCCTGATGCCAAGATTACAGTCCCCATTTTTTTACTGTTTGCATTTCTCTGATATACCTTAGCCATTTTCTGTTACCATTGCTCATTTAGTTTTATAATATTTTGTATTATATGTTTCTCCTATATACTGGATATACCTGGGATTTATGTCTCAAAGTTCAATCAAGGAAGTAGGAACTACTGTGAGTGATATGAAGTAAAGGATTTATTATAGGAATTAGATCTTAAGCATTTGTGGATTACATGAAGATGTCTATGGAAGGTTCTTGCCTCTTTGTCAAATGGTGTGCCTGAAGGTCAGGAATACAGTAATCAGAAAGGAAAGCTAGATATGGCATAGGAAGTTGGGAGGATCAACTAGATCCAACAAGGAAAACTTGAATTGATGAGATCAAACTGGAACCCAATTATGACTCTTTCATACACACATGTCCTGGAACAAAGAGAAGCTGAAGGAGGAGATCTGATAGGATCCAGAGGAACCCAGGCCCAGCTGTTGCTCCTTGCCAACAAAGCAAGTCACAGAGTCTGGTGCTCTACACCAGACTTCACAACCTTATGGCTGTGGCTTCACATCACGTTCCAAATTTAACACAGATTTCTCCAGCAGTAAATCATAATCTTGGTACATACAGTGAAATGTACTTACAGTTTACCTAAGTTTAAAAAGTTTAAAAAATAAAATAATTAAAGTATTTACATAGATACGTGCACACACACACATACACACGTGTGCTGAGTTTTGATGCCTACTGTAATACATTAAATCCAAAACATATGTTAATTATCATTTACATTTACAATATAACTGGCTAATATTAAAAATCTAGAGTCTTTTTTTATGACCAACTTTAGATGATTCACTTTCATTGACTTAAGTATAGGATGGAGAGGAAACACTGGAATCAATATATAGATATAATTTAATGAGACTATATATAGATTTTCAGGAAATTAATTGCATACGTGTTCACTTCAAAGGAAGCGCTAATTAAAATGCGTAAATATGGATCAGTGTGTTCAAAAATAGATAATGCCTATCATATAGTGTATTTGGGATTTGTGAAATAAAATGTATTATTTTTAATATTTCAACCACTCTTATAGAGAGATATGATTATGATTATTTTATAGATTAGTACGCTGAATCTCAGAGAGTTTAAATATTAGCCAAGTTCACAGAGTAAATAGGAGAGCCAGGATCCAATTTTTAGACACCATGACCCCAAAACCAGGCTCTTCTCATTATGCTACATTGATTCATTTTAAAACAGATGAAGGCAGTCACCATTTGTGTCTGAAGATTGAAAGAATGTTTGATAAATAAATTTACCAATGAGTTATCAAAGAATGGATAAATGAAGTAACATTTGAGACAGTTAAGAAAACATTGATAAACTTATGAATGACCTTTATAGACCTTTAGAGATTTTTATTTCAGGCATGGAGGATTTTTTTATAATATTTCTGGGTCATTCAGTTTTGTCTCAGGTGATGAGATTCAATTTACAATAAACTGAAGACTCAGCAGCCACAGGATACTAGAGAGTCATTAGGATATATGAGAAATTCTAGCATAAATTTTAAAAAGATAGGAAATATGAAGAAAATAAAAGGGAAAATACCACATTAAAGAGCAATATATTAAAATTTTCAATAAAGAAAATACCTTATTCTTGAAATGAAAATTTGCTTATTTATCTAATATGTGGAGATTGTGATTTTTTAATTTACATTATGAAAAACCTCAACTTATAAGAACAAAAAAGAATTTCCAAGTATTTTTTTTATCATTTTCTCTTTTATTAGAACCTTGAGATTCATAACTTGCTGAGGACATTGTATTAACTCTTGTAAATGAGTTTTATGAGCAAAATCCCTGTCCTTTGAAAGTTTATGAACTAAGGTGCTAGTACATTATGGTTGCAGAAGCAGAACACCAATTTATTAGAAAACTAGTGTCAGATGTACTTTAGTCTTTTGGTCATTCTTATGGTGATATGTCAAATTTGTTTTCAAATAAAAGTTGTATATTGAAGGAATGGTGTCAAGATATATTATGCCAGAGGATTCTCCTATATCTACTCCTGGAAATAAGGGATTTTATTAGGGAAAAAAATAGTGTTGCGTGGGAGTTTGGAACCAGACAAATTTTTCTAGTGGTAGTTTGAGCCTTCATAATTATGTGACCATGAAGAAGTTAAAAAAATCACATTAAGTTTCTCTATCTGTATCTGTGAATAGAGATGGCATTAAGTATCTCATAATGATTATTCCCAGATCAATTAGCAAACTTTAATATTTAGTAAATAATACATTCCTATAGCTTTATTTTTCCTGAATTATAAGTAAATAAACGATAAATATTACTGATTAAAACACTTTATGAGTTAAAGTTTTACTTACAAAGAAGCACGATTTTGTTTTTCTTTAATTTGTACAATTTTATTCACAACCCTGACAAAGTCTCCTCGTTAGCAAGATCAATTCAAAATCTGCTTTAATTTACAAATACTAGCTTTCTCTAAGAGCAGATTCCATTGGATATTTGCATATGGCTACCTACAACTCATCACTGAAATTATAGTTCTAATATAATCTCTATAGAGATATGAGATGAATATGGTTGTCCCTAGAACTTTATTTCCTTTTCCCTTTGGACAGCTGATCATAGCTGGCCCAGCTGGATTGAACCAGTCTTAACTGGGAGAAGGCCTTTGGCTGAGGTCAGCATTCGTGGCATGTAACATATTCCAAGGATCCTAGGAATATAGTTCTTGGCCCTTGGAATGCATATGACTTAGTGTTTCTTCTAGGTCTGGATGTATTTCTGCATCCTAGGGAAACTGGTTGCTTCCTAGCCCCTATTACCCTAACCTATTAATTGCAGTGTAGCTGTGGGGTGCATTCTTCCTTTTGAAGTACTCTCTGACTTTTGTGCAGCCTGCCAACCAGGGAAGGACGTTTCTGCTAGAAATGTGGCCAAAGAACATACAGAACATTGGTGCTATACTATATAATAATGAAAATTGAAAGAACAAAATCATCTGTTATTTTTTTTTGCCTGTGAGTTGTCTCCAGTGAATCCAACATGGTATCTGGGGTAAAACAACTTTTGTGTGTCTGTGTCCACCTTGAATCTGAGAACCCTAACCTGATCATCTTAGCTGAAGTAGTGCCCAGACATATTTTCCTATTTTATTTTTATCATTATAAGTAACTATATGTAAAGTACCTTACCTAGAAGTTTATATATTAACATTAATACAATGACAATAATCACTGGCTACTTTGTTCGTTGTTGTATGCTGAGGACTTTGAATTATTTCCAGGACATACTAAGCCCTTAATTTTATTGACAAAAGTACACATGAAATAAACATGGACAGATTTTCAAAAAAAGTACAAAACACTAAATAATTACTTCTCCATACCTTAAAAGACTATTAGTAAATTTAATATTATGATTCATATAATTAACTCCTGAGAATATAGATTTAATAATATACTAAACACTATAGTGATGGAATATAAAAAAGATAGTTAATATTTTTTTCTGATCATTATTCTTAGTCCATTACTTTGGCAGACATTGATTGTTGTCCTCCACCACCATTTTTTCTCCTTGAGGTTTAGAATCCCTTGAGTTTTAGGTGGGTATGAGGTTTAGAATCTCTTGAGTTTTAGGTGAGTATGTAGCCACTTAACTAAAAACATTTCTCAGCACACCTTGGAAGGAAGGGGGAGTACCCTTATTTCTTTCACTTTTAAACCTGGATTTGGGTGCTAGTATGGTGATGGGATATGGGATAGCCACCTTGTACCCAGATGGATGATGAAGACAGGCACTGAGTATGACAGACAAATAAGATAAAAGGATACTAAGCTTCTAACATTTTAAAGGTGCTTTGTCAGACTTGTACTTCTTTTACTCAGATTAGTAAATCAAGATAAATAAACATCATTTTTTAAAGTCACTTTTGTTACAAGCTACAAGCTGTATCTTAACTAACTGCACATGTACTTGTTTCACTCCAGCCACCCATGTGGCTGTTATATTCTGTAACAGAGGTGTACAACAGAAATTTCTGGAGTAAAGAAAATGTTCTATGTCTGCACTGTACAGTATGGCATCCACTAGCCTCATGTGGCTATTGGACATTTCAGATGTGGGTAGTGCAATTGGGGAATTGAATTGTTATTTTATTTTAATTAATTTAAATTTAATCAGCCACATGTGGCTAGTGGCTACTATATTGGACAGCTTAGTTCTAGACCTTGCAATTTCTGAGAAGTGTATTCCTTTGATAACCTCAATTTCAGACATGCTATTCTTTGTTTATATTAATTTTTTTACCTCCTATCTTTCCTGGACTCTTCTAAATGTTAATGTCATGAAAGTCAAAATATAAGCAGAAAAATGATGGTGGAATTATAAATTATTAATGATTGGATCCTTGATTGAACCCTGAGTTAAAAAATTGTTATAAAGGATATTACAAAGCCTATGTTACTTAGACAATTGTAGAAGTTAGAACATAGACTCTATATTAAGTAACAACATATTATCATTATTAAATTTCTTGAGTATGATAATTTTATTGTGATTAGAAGTAAAAACTTGCTCTTAGTATATAAAAAAATTAAATTTAAAACAAAGGAATGACATATTTAAAGTGCTGAAAGAAGCAAAGCCTCTCCTAGAGTTCTCTAGGAGAGTTAACAAAAGTAACAAAAATACTTCAAAATGAAGGCAATTGCCACTTTCTGCCCTGGGATGTAGAAAACTGAGAGGACCTTCTTTTCCTCCTTTCAACAAAAGAATCCACAGTTAATTTCAAATTGCTGGCTTTTTTCCCAAAAAAATCATCATAGAATTGAGGGAGAGGAAACAACTGGCCTCAAATCTAAGGACAGACAGTACCTTCAGGGAGAGAGGAGATTGGAACACAGGCCTATCTGGGTTAGATATAACAAGATACTAGTAAGAAGTGTTCAGCTAGGGGTGCTGACAAATTGGAAAATGTTGCCTTTAGGCTGGCAAGATAGTGTGAAATCCCTGGAGACTCAGAACTGGGGAGTCTTCACCCCCTTATAGGATCTTTGCCATGAATCCACAAGGTGGATGGAAAAAAAGATCAGAAAGAGTCCCAATAAGTGTCCATGTTGGTGCAGACTTGGGCAGGGTAGCAGTGGTGTGAGAAAGAAACTGGGGGTAAGAAACTCTACCTCTCTGTTCAATGGAAATTTCTTCAGTGAACTAATTTTCCTCTCTCTCAACAATGGAACAAAAGCCTTAACTGTGGGGAAAATGCCAACACTGCTGGCCTTAAGAGATTGGTGAATACCCATTACAGCTGGGGAAGGCAAGAAAGGGGAGACAACCCAAATTAGCAAGTGAAAAATTAAGTATGGAGAACAATACTGCAGGCAGGGGAGGGACAGGAAAAGAAGAAAGGCTATGCTGCCTGGATTGAGAAGTTGTTGTTAGCCAACTCTGTGACTTAACCAGAACCCCAGTAGACCCAACCCAAGCCCCACTCTTGGATCTTACCAAGCCCCTCAGCTAAGCTAATAAGCTTCAGATAGCAAGTGCTGGGAGAGGGACAGGAGAGGATCAAGAGTTTGCCAAGACACACTCTATGAGGCATGGCACAAAGAGAAGATATAGAGGCATGCTTTGGTACCAGTCCCTGCATGAAAATTCTAGCAGAAGGAAAAGCGTGCCCATTTTCAGACATAAAAAAAATTTACCTAAATCTCTATTGCGCTAAACAAAACATATGTGCTTCAATAAATGATTTCCTGATGGTCAGTGAGGTTTTGGGACCACTGATATAAAAAATAGAACATATATAATAAATACTACCATTTGAAAGATATTACAATGAAACTATTTTGTGAAAGTTTTCAATCTTTGTAGTCTAGAAAATATTAATACCTTTGGAGAAAAATTAATAATGTTACAAATTTGAAGAAGGAAGATATTTTATTTAATATATGTTGAAATTGAGGTAGGGCACCTATGTTTGAGTGACTTCTAAAGAGATGGGAATAAAAGACAAGTGAGAAGACAAGGATTTGATATGTGAAATTATAAATTCTGAAGGTCTGGGTATTTGACTTGGTTTCATCTTATTTCATTGTACTTTCAATTTCCACCACATCAAAACTGCAGACATTTTATTTTACACAAGTACAGTCTCCAAAACTTGCCCTAAAATTGGGGAAAAAAACCAAAAACTGACATTCCTTTTACATTTTAGATGAATTGCATGTACTCTTACTTTGGATTGTTTCTCCTTCCACAAGTGAGTGATAGGGTACATCCTAAAGTTCTGCCCTGCTGGGAAGGTTTTCCTTCCATGCTATCTTTCAGGGCCATCTCTAAGTGAGGCTGTAGTGCAGCTGCAATCCTTTTTTCCCCCAAGTTCTCAGTGAAACTATCTGTTAAAAAAGCTTACTTTTTTTCCCTTCTCTGTATGCTGATCATAAGGGACACCTATGTCACCATAGGCCTGAGGTGGTCGAGAGACAGGTGCCAGTACAGCAATTGTGGGTGATATGTGATGCTGTTCCAGGCCACCTTGCAGCTTACATTTACCCCACCAGAATTTTGTGTCATTTGGTATATGGGTCAAGTTTATATCCCTAACTGTAGAACATGCTGCCTCTAGAACCCAAAGAAGCATGGTAGGCATTGTGATTACTTCTTAGTGGTGGAAGAAATCAGATGCAATAATTCCTCTTTTACATTTTTGGTAATATCTCTGTAACCTCAGAACACTGGACCCCTAAAGCCACCCTGAAACTTTATAATAAAACTTTCCAAACTCTCAAAGCCCTTTGCTTTACAAGGTCTCCATTGTATTGTCACTTTTTTACTATCTGGTCTGATTAACATGAGGACATTTACATAATTGCAACAAGGTGATGTGCCAGAGAACCCAGATGCCAAACCACTTTGGACTATACTATAGCAGAAACCAGTGGAAAATTAATAAACACTGGAATAACACTGTAAATATAGGGTACTTGGTTGTCCATTGTGTCCAATGCAAACTGTACATGATTTATTTTCCTGATAAGGATGGATAATAATGTATTTTACAAATTAATGAATACATCCTACACACATGGGGCTGTAATAATGTGATTTAGCAGAGACAGAACATCCCATTACAGCAGCTGCAATGGGAAACAAGTTGATTGTTTTGGGGATAATGTACTGACATTCATCTGGATCTATCAGATTCTTGGGGGAACAGACTCGTGAACTAAGCACAGAATATAATAGGGTCCCATCATCCTTGCATCCTTTAGGTTTCTTCGCTTATATTTCAATCCTTTGATTTCTCATCTTTTTCTGCCTTCTGATGAAGTATATGGGAGTCTTTCTATATTTTATCAAGAAGATGTTCTGGCTTTAAAACCTGACTTTTAATGAAGGACTGATTATCTTTAGTCCTTTTCTTTCCCCCGAAGTATTGATTTTCCAAACATCAGGTGCCATATATTATCAAAGCTTACATATTACTCAAATGCCTGATTGTTTTACCCTCAGGAACATTCCCTTCCACTGGTATACTATTCTAGGACACCACTAGTGACATTTTAACAAACACACCACTACTGCCTGTCCCACCTAGCACCACAATGAAGGCTTCATTGCCATGCAGGTATTGGGTAAACCAGCTACAAAAGCCTCATTTTAGATTCTGGTTGGGTTTTTTGGGGGGTGTTTTTTTGTTTGTTTGTTTGTTTGTTTTTTGCGGTACGTGGGCCTCCCACTGTTGTGGCCTCTCCCGTTGTGGAGCACAGGCTCCGGATGTGCAGGCTCAGCGGCCATGGCTCACAGGCCCAGCCGCTCCGCGGCATGTGGGATCTTCCCGGACCAGGGCAAGAACCCGTGTCCCCTGCATCAGCAGGCGGACTCTCAACCACTGCACCACCAGGGAGGCCCTAGAATCTGGTTTTTATCTGCTTTCTTCTGACCAGTCATTGACACATAATTTTCTTTCTCTTACATTATTAGGATTTTTAATATTTTTAAAACAATATAAAGCTTTTTTCTTTGTATGTATATGTGTATGAGGGGGTCTGAATTAATAAGAAAAAACCATCTGAATCTTTGAAGAGTTAACCATTTCTAATCCATAAATTATTCTGTAATTACAATGTTTTTACAAGGTAGGGCCACATTTTATTTAGGCCACGCAAGTTAAATTCATTACTCAATTACAGCCAATTTTACTACTGTAAATTTTATTTTGTATGCATTTTATTTATGTAGGTTAATTAACTTAAATTGTGTTGACTCTTCTTTTCTTACGTGCTTAACTTAGAGAGATACTTCTAATCTGAAAGTTAGTTGGCAAACTAAAATGCAAAATATAGTTATGACAGCATTTTATAAATTGCATCTCCATTCAATACTGTTCCATTGACAAGACTCAGTTAAGATAATTATTGAAGTGCTAAGAGGAATTTTTGTAATGTTGCTCTCATGTATTTGTATCTTATATTAAAAGAAATGAAAATCTATTGGTTGGAAAATTACATCATATAACTCAACCATGTATCAGTTAGTGTTTTATCAGAGAAATGAAAAGAGCATGAATGCTAGAATAAGTAATTTATTCATATAGATATGGACATAGAATAAGCGATTTGTTGTTAGGTTTACACGTTATGCAGTTGCAGGAGCTGATAGAGAAATCTTTGTAAAGCTGTTTCTTCTGCAACTAGTTTTAGACCAATGACTCTATAGATCAGACTAGTTGGCAGTAAGGAAGGAAAGCTAGACATGAAGTGGGCGACAGCTAGGGCAAACTAATGCACATATTTGAAATTAAAATAGCATAAACTATCTGACTTTGACCAGGAGCTGAGATAGAGTCAATTGTTTGCTTATTGATTTTACTGTTGTTTTAGTATTCTTTCTACTCTGCATTAATTTTAAATTATATAATCTCAAGTCCTAATGGAAATAAAGCATACTCTATTCAACTTCAAGTAAATAATATCTAGATTTGGTGTTTGGATATCATTGGGCAATAGTAAACATAAAAATAAAACAAATTAAAATTGATATGCCTGCTATCTTAAATTATGTAATATTGATTATTTTGTAAATGGAATGTACTAGTTAAAATGAAAGATGGATTGATAAATTACTCAAAATAAGCAATAATGAAAATTGTCTGTTGATCCATCTAATTTGATGGTAGCTTTAGAACAAAGGGAAAGTATAATTGCGATTATTTTACAAATAGCTTAAGGGAAAATATGACCCATTTCAGAAAACAAATTAGTGAAAACAAAGCAAAATCACAGCATGAGACCATCTTCTTAGCTCTAATAATTTTTTCATCTGTAATAAAATCCTTTACTTCACTTTCCAATGGCTTGTTTTCTCTTTTAACTTTGGTGACAAAATAAAATAAGAACTTTACACAACACACTTGTAAACTTGGAGATAACATATTCTGACTAGATTATAATTAAGATAAATTGTGTTATAGAGAGTAGCATATGAGGGTATTTGATTTTGATTAATTCCTTTTTTGTATCATGACACAGATAGTTGAAAATTATATTTGAGCTGATTTTTCTTGTTTTGTTTTTACTTACAGTTGAAATGCTTGGAATTTGATAAATTTGCAGAAGATTGCTACCATTAGATTACTAGACAGATATGAGATATGAAATATCAGAACATATCCTGTGATACAGGGAGTCACTAGCAGGAGACAATTACTGATATGAAGTTGGAATAATGGCACAGAATATATGACTATAATGAATATCATGCTTAAGGTTTAAACATTTATTTGCCAAGAATGTATTGAGTTCCTACTATGAAACATACCTGTGCAAGACATAGTCCATATTTTCAAGGAATCTATGGTCTAGAAGATGCCAAAATAGTAAAAATTTAAAAATATGTAATATCTTTAATAAATACTATGAACAACTAATCAGTGTGCTTTGTATGTAGATAGTTAAGGTTCATAGAATGTTTTGAATATATGTGTAAAAGGGGTTTAGAAAGCTCTCAGGAGATGGCATCTAAACTGAGGTATGAAAATCATGTATAATTATGTTAAAATACAAACTGATCACTTCAGTTTTAAAACCTTTCCATGTTTAATGCCTTTCCTTGCTACTTACAGCTCTTAGGATGAAAAAAAAACACATTACCATAGTCTACAAGGTACTGCAAATTCTGTCACCTACCTGCATATCCAGCCAAATCACATCTGGTACTACATATCCCTCCCTTCTCTGATTAAGGTTCACCAGTTTTCTATCATTTCCTCTGTGCCTATTATCTTCTTATAAATGTTCAGCTTTAGGAATATAGATTTTTTATTTTATGCTCTACATTCCTGAAGTTAGGACTCTGCAACAATATTTCCTGGCTTCTATGCTACCTTACTTCCTCTTAGAGAATGCTAATTAAGGATTTTCAAATTCTTTCATTGTCATGTATCCTTGGGGTTCAGTGTGCATATTGGTGCCACCATCAAATACTTGAAATATACATTTTTGATTCTTATCATATCTTCATTTATTTTTAAAATTTATCTACATGAGGAAAGAGATGAACTTGGAAGGATAAGAGTGAATTTTAAAGAGTTTAATCAAGTCATATTTCAAACTGCAGCTGATGTTGCAGATGTGGGCCTTATTGGAACAAATCAGCCTGAATGCTTCCTCAAGGGAGACTTTTGCTCCGTTGCTTGAAGATAAAATATTCTTAAAATGGTGCTTTTACCTAGAAAGCATAATATTGGACCCATATGAAAATATCAACATTAATGTCATATCAACATTAATCCTCTCATTCAGTGCCCCAATTTAATTACATAAACTTTGAGAAGTGCACAAATCTCACAGGACAGCATGTTGACTCACTATATTGATGAGATCCTTTTGATAAAACATGCAGTTACCTTGGATGCCTTACACAGAGATAAGCAATGAAGAATGGGAGATTATTATAACAAATATGTACCTTATTTAAATTTCTGATGCTCCACTGGGGCATATGTTGATAGAGCACTGAAAGTATAGAAAGAAATATCATTATTGGTGGCTAATGCCAAAGCAAAAATTGTGCTGGACAATGTTAAACTGGTAAACTGACAACAAAGACTTTACTCAAGGCTATTGCAATAAGAGAGAAGCCAGAAGTCAGCCTCATCTCAACTCTGCTGAAACAAAAGGCAAGAGGGTTTTTAAGAACTGAGATGAGCTAGTGGAAATGTACTGACGTTAGTGGGGAGATTGGTCAATGGGATGTATTGAATACAGTGAGTTATTCCTGAGTTTGCAGATGCTTTTCTCCAGATTAGGTCATCTGTGTTTGTGAGTTAGCCCCCACTGGAGTTAGGCTCCTATCCTACCACAGAAACTTGTACATGATTCTATTTCAAAGGGATGGCTCCCAGGTCCTTGAGAAAGACATTCCTGGGTTGTAAAACTGAAAAGATCTATTAAAAATACTTAAATCTCAAAGGCACAGAGAATTAATGTACAGTTACAAGTTTTGTTTTGTTTTTTTGCCCATGACGCGCAGTTTGCGGGATCTTAGTTCCCCAACCAGGAATTGAACCTGGGCCACGGCAGTAAAAGCGCAGTCTTAATCACTGGACCATCAGGGTCATAACCCTAAAGTTATAAGTTTTCTAAAGTAAATTCTCTAAGAAACGTACAGTCAGGGCTTAGAATCAGGAAAAAGCCTTCCTAGAGTTTAGTCACGCTGAGGGAACTGTTATAACTGTCTTGGTCACTTACCACTTAAATGATTTTGCAGATAACATTGTTGCTTATTTGGTTATTTGACTCATTTCCTGGATAACCTACTTGACTTAACTGTCAGTTTAATGGGAACCAAGAGAAGATGGCTGCTTTATCTTTTCTGAAGGCATTGTTAACAGCTTTTCTTCTTTAGGATATAGGAGATACAATAGTGTAGGAATAGATTGTAACAAATGGGGATAACATATTTGTACCATGTTAATCCATTTGTTGAGAATCATGAGATTCATAAGTTATTGAAACAAATTACCCTTAGTTTGGAAAATAATTTCTCTTTTTTTTTTAATATCTGAAAGATTTCTTACTTGTTGCTAGGCTCTAATTAAACTGAAAGCCTTGCTGTGGAGCATAAGGACATTCTCTGACATAAGCTTCTCATTGGGAACTGGATTTCCAACTAGCTATAATGAGTTTAAAACAGCATTTCATAATTAAAATAAGATAGTGTATTTCAAATAAGGTCAAAGTTAGTTCTGAAAGTGTAATTAAGTTGCATGTGTGGTAAGTATGCATGCATAGTATGCAAATTCCTTACTTGGATAGCCATTGCCTTCCTAGCCCACTTTCTTATTTTTTTAATTTAATTTTTAAAATTTTTTATACAGCAGGTTCTTATTAGTTGTCTATTTTATACATGTTAGTGTATATATGTGAATCCCAGTCTCCCAATTCATCTCACCACCACCACCACCACCACCACCGCTTTCCCCCCTTGGTGTCCATATGTTTGTTCTCCACATCTGTGTCTCTATTTCTGCTTTGCAAACTGGTTCATCTGTACCATTTTTCTAGATTCCACATATAGGCGTTAATATACAATATTTATTTTTCTCTTTCTGACTTACTTCACTCTGTATGAGAGTCTCTAGATCCATCCATGTCTCACGTCTCTACAAATGACCCAATTTCATTCCTTTTTATGGCTGAGTAATACTTCATTGTATATATGTACTACATCTTCTTTATCCATTTGTCTGTCGATGGGCATTTAGGTTGCTTCCATGAGCTAGCTATTGTAAATACTGCTGCAGTGAACATTGGGGTGCATGTGTCTTTTTGAATTATGGCTTTCTCTGGGTAGATGCCCAGTAGTGGGATTGCTGGGTCATATGGTAATTCTATTTTTAGTCTTTTTTTTTTTTTTTTTTTTTTTTTTTTTTTGTGGTACGCGGGCCTCTCCCGTTGCGGAGCACAGGCTCTGGACGCGCAGGCTCAGAGGCCATGGCTCACGGGCCTAGCTGCTCCGCGGCATGTGGGATCTTCCCAGACCGGGGCACGAACCTGTGTCCCCTGCATCGGCAGGCGGACTCCTAACCACTGCGCCACCAGGGAAGCCCTATTTTTAGTTGTTTAAGGAACCTCCATACTGTTCTCCATAGTGGCTGTATCAATTTACATTCCTACCAACAGTGAAAGAGGGTTCCCTTTTCTCCACACCCTCTCCAGCATTTGTTGTTTGTAGATTTTCTGATGATGCCCATTCTAACCAGTGTGAAGTGATACCTCGCTGTAGTTTTGAGTTGCATTTCTCTAATAATTAGTGATGTTGAGCAGCTTTTCATGTGCCTCTTGGCCATCTGTATGTCTTCCTTGAAGAAATGTCTTTTTAGGTCTTCTGCCCATTTTTTGATGGGATTGTTTCTTTTTTTAATATTGAGCTGCATGAGATGTTTATATATTTAGGAGATTAATCCTTTGCCCATTGATTTGTTTGCAAATATTTTCTCCCATTCTGAGGATTGTCTTTTAGTCTTGTTTATAGTTTCCTTTGCTGTGCAAAAGCTTTTAAGTTTCATTAGGTCCCATTTGTTTATTTTTGTTTTTATTTCCATTACTCTAGGAGTTGGGTCAAAAAAGATCTTTCTGTGACTTATGTCAAAGAGTGTTCTTCCTATGTTTCCCTCTAAGAGTTTTATATTGTCCAGTCTTACTTTTAGGTTTTTAATCCATTTTGAGTTTATTTTTGTGTATGGTTTTAGGGAGTGTGCTAATTTCATTCTTTTATATGTAGATGTCCAGTTTTCCCAGCACCACTTATTTAAGAGGCTGGCTTTTCTCCATTATATATCCTTGCCTCCTTTTTCATAGATTAGTTGACCATAGGTGCATGGGTTTATCTCTGGGCTTTCTATCCTGTTCCATTGATCTATAACAGAAGTTTTTGTGCCAGTACCATATTGTCTTGATTACTGTAGCTTTGTAGTATAGTCTGAAGTCCAGGAGTATTATTCCTCCAGCTACATTTTTTTCCCTCAAGATTGCTTTGGCTATCCGGGATCTTTTGTGTCTCCATACAAGTTTTAAGATTTTTTTGTTCTTGTTCTGTAAAAAATGCCATTGGTAATTTGATAGGGATTGCATTGAATCTGTAGATGGCTTTGGGTAGTATAGGCATTTTCACACTATTGATTCTTCCAATCCAAGAACATGGTATATCTCTCCATCTGTTTGTGTCATCTTTGATTTCTTTCATCCGTGTCTTATGTTTTTCTGCATACAGGTTTTTACCTCCTTAGGTAGGCTTATTCCTAGGTATTTTATTCTTTCTGTTGCAATGGTGAATGGGATTGTTTCTTTAATTTTCTTTCTGATCTTTCGTTGTTAGCGTATAAGAATGCAAGAGATTTCTGTGCATTAATTTTGTATCCTGCAACTTTACCAAATTCATTGACGAGTTCTAGCAGTTTTCTGGTGGCATCTTTAGGATTCTCTATGTATAGTATCATGTCATCCTCAAACAGTGACAGATTTGCTTCTTCTTTTCCAGTTTGGATTCCATTTATTTCTTCTTCTTCTCTGATTGTCATGGCTAGGACTTCCAAAACTATGTTGGATAATAGTGGTGAGAGTGGACATCCTTCTCTTCTTCCTGATCTTAGAGGAAATGCTTTCAGTTTTTCACAATTGAGAATGATGGTTACTGTGGGTTCGTCATGTCTGGCCTTAATTATGTTGAGGTAGGTTCCCTCTGTGCCCACTTTTGGAGAGTTTTTATCATAAATGCATGTTGAATTTTGTCAAAAGATTTTTCTGCATCTATTGAGATGATCATATGGTTTTTATTCTTCAGTTTGTTAATATGGTGTATCACATTGATAGATTTACATATATTGAAGAATCCTTGCATCCCTGGGATAAATCCCACTTGATCATGGTGTATGATCCTTTTGGTATGTTGTTGGATTCTGTTTGCTAGTATTTTGTTGAGGAGTTTTGCATCTATATTATCAGTGATATTGGTCTGTAATTTTCTTTTTTGGTAGTGTCTCTGTCTGGCTTTGGTATGAGGTTGATGGTGGCCTCATAGAATGAGTTTGGGAGTGGTCCTTCCTCTGCAATTTTTTTGGAAGAAGTTGAGAAGGATGGTTGTTAACTCTTCTCTATATGTTTCATAGAATTCACCTGTGAAGCCATCTGGTCCTGGACTTTCGTTTGTTGGAAATTTTTAATCACAGTTTCAATTTCATTACTTGTGATTGGTCTGTTCATATTTTCTATTTCTTTCTGGTTTAGTCTTAGAAGGTTATAGCTTTCTAAGAATTTGTCCAATCTTTCCAGGTTGTCCATTTTATTGGCATAGAATTGCTTGTAGTAGTCTCTTATGATGGTTTGTATTTCTGTGGTGTCTGTTGTAACTTCTCCTTTTTCATTTCTAATTTTATTGATTTGTGTCCTCTCCCTCTTTTTTTTGATGTCTGGCTAAAGGTTTATTAATTTTGTTTATCTTCTCAAACACCCAGCTTTTAGTTTTATTCATCTTTGGTATTGGTTTCTTTGTTTCTATTTTATTTATTTCTGCTCTGACCTTTATGATTTCTTTTCTTCCACTAACTTTAGGTTTTGTTTGTTCTTCTTTCTCTAGTTCCTTTAGGTGTAAGGTTAGATTGTTTATTTGAGATTTTTCTTGTTTCTTGAGGTAAGATTGTATTGCTATAAAATTTCCCTCTTAGAACTGCGTTTGCTGCACCCCATAGGTTTTGGATCATCATGTTTTTGTTGTCAAATTGGAAATCAAATTTCCTTTTTGATTCCTTCAGTGATCTCTTGGTTATTCAGTAACATATTGTTTAACCTCCATGTGTTTGTGTTTTTTACATTTTTTGCCCTGTAATTTATTTCTGATCTCATAGCATTTGGTCAGAAAGATGCTTGATATGATTTCAATTTTCTTAAATTTACCAAGGCTTGATTTGTGATCCAAGATGATATATCCTGGAGAGTGTTCCATGTGCATTTGAGAAGAAAGTGTAATCTGCTATTTTCAGATGGAATGTCTTATAAATATCAATTAAATCTATCTGGTCTATTGTGTCATTTAAAGCTTGTGTTTCCTTTTTATTTTTCTGTCTGAATGATCTATCCATTGGTGTAAGTGAGGTGTTAAAGTCCCCCACTATTACTGTGTTACTGTCAATTTCCTCTTTTATAGCTGTTAGCATTTACCTTATGTATTGAGGTGCTCCTATGTTGGCTGCAATTGAAAAGTAAAACTCTCTGAATGAGTACATTCAAAAGAGTCCAGTTTGTCTAAATTTAATATCTATTTAGACTTCTAGGCACTGTACAGGGAATAAAAAGACATATATTTGGTGTATTGGTGACCAAATTTTTTGAGAAGTAGTAAATGAAATGACCTCAAAGGAAGGGCCCTGCTATAAATTCAATGTTTGTGTTCCTAAAATTCATGTTAAAACATAATTTCCAATGTGATGGTATTTGGAGCTGGGGCTTTTGTGAGGTGATGAGTGCCTTTATAAAAGAGGTCCCAGAGAAATCCCTTGCCCCTTTTTTCATCTGAGGATACAGCCAGAGGGTCACCTTCTATGAACCAGAAAGTGGAGTCTTACAAGACACCATCTCTGCCAGTACTTTGATCTTGGTCTTCCTAGCCTTGAGAACTATAAGCAATAAATTTCTATTGTTTATAAACTACACAGTCTATGGTATTCCATTATAGCAGCCTGAATGTTCTAAAACATGTCCAGAATAAGAGAGTTCTGCCCAATGTAAACATTCGAGAGAAGGTCTTCATTGTTAGGAGGTCAGGACAGATCACTCAGTGGATGCCAGTTGAACATCTTCCTTAGCCATACTGAACTTTGCATAATAGGATCATAAACTGTCTACAGGGCTAGAAGCAGAGATTATGATGGTATCCACAAAATGGACTTTCCCCTTATCAATGTTGCTGAGTTGTTAATTCACCGGTAAATGTAATTACATTTAAGCTCCAATATCGTATCCCAGGGAAATCAGCCAATTTTCTAGAGACATGTTATCTACATTAGAATCAATGCATAATGAAGGAGTTTATTGACTCTAGGGGTAGTTCCCTAGGAGGCTGTTGAGAAGTTTCTATTACTCAACTCCCTGGAGGTGCCTTGATTCCTTCCCATATCCAACTTTGATTTCAGACTCCCTGGCCAATTGGAGACAGATGCAAGTAAGTTCCTTTTCCAGATAAATAAGAATTAACTACTATTTGGTTTGGAACAAATATGAATAATATTACACAATTTAGACAAAAAGAAAACAATACATTCCAGATATATTAAGACAAAAAAATAACAATGGAGAAGGATAATAAAGATTAGTGTTCCAGTTTTACTTGGCCACAAGATGGACCATAACTTCATTTACAGAGATCAGGAATAATGGCTTTTTTTTTTTTTAAGATACGGCTGGGTGCTTATAAGGATTCTAATGGTAAGGACATATCCAGGCTCTGCAGGGAACAGCTGGCCCTAGGGCATGGACTGCCTGGCAAGTGGGGCCCTTGTCCTCACAAGCCTAGAGGGATTGGTTGCCTGATGGTATGTGCTCGGTTGCCCCAGAGCCAGTTGCGTGTGCACATTCTGCACGGTTGTTATTCTCACTCCCCAGAATAGGTCCTTGCTTCTGAGCCCTGTAGGAACAGGCCAAGCTACAGACGGTGCCTTCTGGGAACATACAGTGCTGAGGTACAGCCGGCTCTGAAACAAAGACAACTGTTCCCCTGAAGCCAGCTCTTGAGGGATGTTGAAACCATTTCAGGTCTGACCAGGGCTACAACAAGTGAAAGCCACCTGGGAACCATGATTTCCAGACAGACCCCAAGTCCTTTAAGGACAGGCAAAGCTGTATGGGGTCTTCCTTTGCAGTTTCCTCACCAGTAGTGCTGTGTGGGGAACTACTGGCCCCAGGCAGATGGCCTAGAGCAGGGGTCCCCAACCCCCAGGCCACAGACCAGTACTGGTCAGTGGTCTGTTAGGAACCAGGCCGCACAGCAGGAGGTGAGCAGTGGGCGAGCGAAGCTTCATCTGTATTTATAGCTGCTCCCCATCGCTTGCATTATTGCCTGAGCTCCGCCTCCTGTCAGCATTATGGTGAGTTGTATAATTATTTCATTATATAATACAATGTAATAATAATAGAAATAAAGTGCACAATAAATGTAATGTGCTTGAATCAATCTGAAACTATCCCCTGCTCCCGTCCATGGAAAAATTGTCTTCCACTAAACGGGAGCCTGGTGGCAAAAAGGTTGCGGACTGCTGGCCTAGTGGACAAACACAGGCTGCTTCCCCACAGGACTAGAGATCCTGGTGCCTTCTGGCTGAAGGGTGCACCAGAACGAAGTGTGCATGCACATGTTTCCTGGCTCAGCACCTGGAAATCAGGTAGAGAGTATTTTGGTTCTTTCTTATACATTTTATTTCTTTGCTCTTTCTTTCTTGAGGCTTTTTATTTTTTCACTTGTTTCAAGTATGTTTTTAATTGCTCACTTGAAGCATTTTTATCATGGCTACTTTCAAATGTCAGTTAGATATCTATTTCCAACATTTGTCTTCTCAGTGGTGACATCTATTGATTGTCTTTTATTCAATTCAGCTAGAGATCTTACTGGTTCTTTGTATGACAAGTAATTTTCTTTTGAAATCTTACATTTTCATATTATATTATGAGATTTTATTTTTATTTAAAACTTTTTTTTTTTCAATGGGCTTTTCCTTCTACTGCTTTAGCAGGAGAAAGGGGAACTCTAACCTTTTACTACCAAATGTGGGGGTATAAGCTAGGGTTCCCCAGCAGGCCTTCATTATCATCCCAGAGGGAAGGTCCTTATTACGGTAGGGTAGGAGTGGGAATTTTCACTCCCAATATGGTGACGGTATCTGACACTGCAGTGATCATGGCCTCGTTACTAATGGGCAATGGTGAAAACCCTAACTTTCCACTAGTCTTCTCTTATCCCACCTCAGAAAGGAAGACAGGCGCCACTGCCAATGGAAGTAAGATACCAGGCTCCCCATATGCTCCACTAATTCAAAGCAGGGAAGCACTTCATTACAGGCTAGTAGGGATGAAAGTCCTGGCTCCCTACTTGTCCTCCGACACTATCTCAGAGGAGTATTAATTCACCTCTGCACTGCAACGAAAAGGTGGAGATCTAAGATCTCGATTCAGTCCTTGCATGTGTAGTTAAGACTAGGGCCCAGTTTATTCTGTAGCATTGGGCAGGTGTATAGCAATTACTATCCAAAAGTTTTCAGTCTTTTCCTGTTCCTTTGTCTAGAAAGAGCAGATCTTTGTTGGCACTTTTTTGTCTGTGTCCATTGGCTTTTCTGGGTTGCCAGCTGCTTCAACTACAAGTCTTAAGAAAACCCATGGAAATTACCACTATGTGATTCCTCAGGTCCCAATTTCCCTAGCTGGTCTGACTTCTCGCTAGTCTTCAGAATTTTCTTATATTTGTTTTATTTATAATATCTAAGATTTTTAGTTGTGCTTAATGGTTGGAATAAGGAAAAGCACATCTACTCCATCTTCCCAAAAGCAGAGTTCAACAAAGTTGTTTTAATATGTGACAAACATGCTAGCCCACAATTTCAGAAAGTAGCAAATGAAAGAAAGGAGCACAATGAGCCAATATAAAGGAGACCCAGAGTGAGAAATCCTGAAATAGAATCAGGATAATCTTTCTTAGATGCCTGGTTTAAACAGTAGAGTGTTTTAAAATAAACTCTGGACTTTTTTTAAACTTTGTTTACCTTGGTTATATAATTTGATGACTCATAATTTCAGCCTAGAAAAATTAAGTGATTTTTTAAATCTAAATCTTGAGAAATTTTCTTTTTTAAATATCAATGCATTTCAGCCTCACATGTAATTAACTTAGTGTTAGATAATGAAATGATTATTTACTTGTCTGTTCTTAAGACTGATTTATAACAGATAAGTGTATTCATTTTTTTAGATAAGTAACAAATGAAAGTTATAGGAGATAATATGTAGTTATGAGTATGATCTCAGCCCCCAAATATTGTAAAACTCAAATATTTCTGAAATTTTCATAATATTGGTATATTTTCTAGGATTAGGGGCAAATACTTTAAGTAAAGTATTTTTACTTAAATACTTAAAAAAAAAGTATTAGGGGCAAATACTTTAAGTAAAAAGTTAAGAAAAGCAGATATAATCCCTGAGTGGAAATAAAAAATTTTCTTTTCTGACGCTTTTGATAATATCATTAAACATTAGTATTAGTTGTATTTTGTCACATGCCTAAAACAGAGTTCAACTGAGAAGTAATTGAAAAAATAATAGTGTATTCACAAGATGCTTGTGAAGTTTTCTCTTTGACTTTTACTTGTGCTGTCATATAACTTCTAGCAATGCAGCAGCTGTTTTTATGAAGATAATAAAGTTACCTAAGAAACTGAGATATAGTTTGGTATTTTTCCTCATTTTATTCCTGCAACAGATAAGGAAGATCATACCTATATGAAGCTGCTCAGTATCAGTAATACAGGGTACAACAGGGAACCATGGATAGAAGAAGGGATTTCTCTAAGAAGAGCTCTTTTCAGAAACAGTTGAGAGATTTACAAACAAGTCAAAATTAGAACAAACCATCTTACAATGCACTAAGAAATATTCAAGCACTTTATTTCTTTTTTTTTGCAAATAATTTTATTAGTTATTGAAAAATGGGTGGTAAACTAACATCTCACTTTATATGATAAACATGTCTCTATGAAAAAATTATCAATGAATTTTATAACCTATATCTTATGTTAACACTTGCTAAGGAAATTTGCTTTTTTAAAAAAAATTTTATTGCAGTATAGTTGTTTAACAATCAAGTACTTTATTTCTTAAGAATAAATCTGATACAGATGTACAGTAATGCCTAGCATTTACATAGTATTTATTAATATTATATGATATTCATTTCTAACTTCCAACAAATTGGAGTATTAGAAATACTCTGTTTTTTTAATTTTTATTTTATATTGGAGTATAGTTGATTGACAACGTTGTATTAGTTTCAGGTGTACAACAAAGTGATTTAGTTATATATATACATGTATCTATTCTTTTTCAAATTCTTTTCCCATTTAGGTTGTTACAGAATATTGAGCAGAGTTTCCTGTGCTATATAGTAGGCCCTTGTTGGTTATCTATTAATATTTTAAATATAGTAGTGGGTATATGTCAATCCCAAACTTCCAGTTTATCCCCCTACCCCACCTTTCCCCTTTGGTAACCATAAATTTGTTTTCTAAGTCTGTGAGTGTTTCTGTTCTGTAAATAAGTTCATTTGTTTTTGTTTTTTATTTAAGATTCCGTATATAAGAGCTATCATGTGATATTTGTCTTTCTCTGTATGATTTACTCCACTTAGTATGATAGTCTCCAGGTCATCCATGTTGCTGCAGATGGCATTATTTCATTCTTTTTTATGGCTGAGTAGTATTCCATTGTATATATGAAACACATCTTCTTTGTCCATTCATCTGTCAATGGACAATTAGGTGCCTTCCATGTCTTGGCTATTGTAAATAGCTCTGCAATGAACATTGGGGTGCATGTATTCTTTCGAACCGTGTTTTTCTCCAGATATATGCCCTAAGAGTGGGATTGCTGGATCATATGGTAGCTCTATTTTTAGTTTTTTAAGGAAACTCCATACTGTTCTCCATAGTGGCTGTATCAATTTACATTCCCACCAACAGTGCAGGAAGGTTCCCTCTTCTGCACACCCTCTCCAGCATTTATTATTTGTAGACATTTGGGTGATGATGGTCACTCTGACTGGTGTGAGGTGATATTTTATTGTAGTTTTGTTATGCATTTCTCTAATAATTAGTGATGTTAAGGATCTTTTCATGTGCCTCTTGGCCATCTGTTTGTCTTCTTTGGAGAAATGTCTGTTTAGGTCTTCTGCCTATTTTTTGATTGGTTTGTTTATTTTTTTGATATAGTACCACATGAACTGTTTGGAAATTTTGGAGATTAACTCCTTGTTGCTTGCATTGTTTGCAAATATTTTCTCCCTTTCGGTGGGTTGTCTTTTTGTTTTGCTTATGGTTTCCTTTGCTATGCAAAAACTTTTGAGTTTAATTAGGTCCCATTATTTAATTTTGTTTATGTTGGTTATTTCCATTACTGTAGGAGATGGATCAAAAAAGATATTGCTGCGATTTATGTCAAAAAGTGTTCTGTCTGTGTTTTCCTCTAAGAGTTTATAGTATTCAGTTTTACATTTAGGTCTTTAATCCATTTTGAGTTTATTTTTGTGTATGGTGTTAAAAACAAAAATAAATAAATAAGTAAAAGAAAAGAAAATCAATATAGATGGCATGTCAAAAGATATAGGATGTTCAAATCCTAGAATGTCTTAACAAAATTTATTGTTATTTAAAAAATAAATAAAATTAAAATAAAAATAAATGTATAACAAAATAGAAGTAATGATTTTATAATAAAAGTATTCAGTTAAAAAAAAGTAAGACTTTGTTGATGTTCTTTGAACAAATTACATTTATAAGATTATACATAAATGAGTGCATTTATATAAATAAAAATAAATAAGTATATGTCCAAACTTCTTTGAACAGGAGTTCAAAATTAATCCACCAGAATGGTAAATGAAGTCACTCAAAGTGTAATCAGTTTTCTCAGACCACAAATAAATGAGTGTATTTATATAAATAAAAATAAATAAGTATACATCCAAACTTCTTTGAACAGGAGTTCAAAATTAATCCACCAGAATGGTAAATGAAGTCACTCAAAGTGTAATCAGTTTTCTCAGACCAGTAACCAAGTGTTCTACAAGTAAGGAAGCATTCTAACCTTGTTCTACAAATGTTATTGTGTTCTATAATGAAGATAAATAAAAATAAAATATGGTTTTAAGATGAGTGGCTTGTGGTTTTAAAAACTTTATTCACTTTTAATGTCAAAATATTAAAAATGTACTTTTAAAATCCTAAAAGAGAGGACCTTCAAGGTGGCAGAGGAGTAAGACGTGGGGATCACCTTCTTCCACACAAATACATCAGAAATACATCTACCTGTGGAACAACTCATACAGAACACCTACTGAACACTGGAAGAAGAACTCAGACTTTCCAAAAGGCAAGAAACTCCCCACATACCTGGGTAGAGCAAAAGAAAAAACAGAGACAAAAGAACAGGGATGGGACCTGCAACTTGGGGGGGAGCTGTGAAGGAGGAAAAATTTCCACACACTAGGAAGCCCCTTCACTGGTGGATACGGGTGGTGGGTGGGTGGGGAAGCTTCGGAGCCACAGAGGAGAGTGCAGCAGCAGGGGTAGAAGAGGGCAAAGCAGAGAGATTCCCACACAGAGGATCCGTTCCGACCAGCATTCACCAGCCTGAGAGACTTGTCTGCTCACCTGCCGGGGTGGGTGGGGGGTGGGAGCTGAGGCTCAGGCTTTGGAGGTCACATCCCAGGGAGAGGACTGGGGTTGGCTACGTAACACAGCCTGAAGGGGACTAGTGCACCAGAGCTAGCCAGGAGCTGTCCGGGAAAAAGCCTGGATCTGCTTAAGAGGCAAGAGACCATTGTTTCAGGGTGCGTGAGGAGAGAGGATTCAGAACACCATCTAAATGAACTTCAGAGATGGGTGCAACCACGGTTATCAGTTCGGACCCCAGAGATGGCCATAAAATGCTAAGGCTGCTGCTGCAGCCACCAAGAATCCTGTGTGCAAGTACAGGTCACTATCCACACCTCCCCTCCTGACAGCCTGTGTAGCCTGCCACTGCCAGGGCCCAATGATCCAGGAACAACTTCTCTGGGAGGACACACGGCATTCCTCAGGCTGCTGCAACGTCACACGGTTCTCTGCCACCACAGGCACACCCTGCATTCTGTACAGCTCCCTTACCCTGGCCTGAGTGAGCCACAGCCCCCTAATTAGCAGCTACTTTAACCATCCACCCCTGTCTGGGTGAAGAACAGATGCAGAGGAAGACCTACATGCAGAGTCATGGCCAAATCCAAAGCTGAACCACAGGAGCTGTACAAATAAAGAAGCGAAAGGGAAATTTCTCCTTGTAGCCTCAGTAGCATCAGATTAAATCTCCACAATCAACTTGATGGACCCTGTATCTGTGGAATACCTGAATAGACAATGAATCATCCCAAAATTGATGTGGTGCACTTTGGGAGCAACTGTAGACTTGGGATTTGCTGTAAGTGACTGACTAGTTTCTGATTTTTATGTTTAGCTTAATATAGTTTTTAAGGCCTGTTATCGCTGGTGGATTTGTATATTGGTTTGGCTGCTCTCTTCTTTTTTTTGTATTACTTCTTAATTTTTTTTATTTTAATAATTTTTAATTTTTTAATTTATTTTTATTTTTTTTCCTTCTTTTTTTCTCTCATTTCTTCTGAACCATGTACCTGATACAGTCTTGGTGCTCCAGCCAGCTGTCAGGCCTGAACCTCTGAGGGGGAATAGCTGAGTTCAGGATATTAGACCACCAAAAACCTCCCAGCCTCACATAAAATTAATCAGTGAGAGCTCTCCCATAGATCTCCATCTCAATGCTAAGACCCAACTCTACTCAACGACCAGCAAGCTGAAGTGCTGGACACCCCATGCCAAACAACTAGCAAGACAAGAACACAACCCCACCCATTAGCAGAGAGGCTGCCTAAAATCATAATAAGTTCACAGACACCCCAAAACACACCACCAGACGTGGTCCAGCCCAATAGAAAGACAAGATCCAGCCTCATCCACGAGAAAACAGGCACCAGTCCTCCACCAGGAAGCCTACGCAACCCACTGAACAAAACTTAGCCACTGGGGACAAAGACCAAAAACAATGGGCAGCCTGCAAAAATGAGACCTCAAGCACAGTGAGTTAAGCAAAATGAGAAGACAGAGAAATATGCAGTAGATGAAGGAGCAAAGTAAAAACCCAACTGACCAAACAAATGAAGAGGAAATAGGAAGTCTACCTGAAAAAGAATTCAGAGTAATAATAGAAAAGATGACCCAAAATCTTTGAAATAGAATGGAGAAAATACAAGAAATGTTTAACGAGGACCTGGAAGAACTAAAGAGCAAACAAACAATGATGAAGGACACAATAAATGAAATTAAAAATTCTCTAGAGGGTATCAATAGCACAATAACTGAGGCAGACAAATAGATAAGCGACATGGAAGATAAAAGAGTGGAAATAACTACTTCAGAGCAGAATACGGAAAAAAGAATGAAAAGAATTGAGGACACTCTTAGAGACAACTGGGACAACATTAAATGCAGCAACATTCGAATTATAGGGGTTCCAGAAGAAGAAAAGAAAAAGAAAGGGACTGAGAAAATATTTGAAGTGATTACAGATGAAAATTTCCCTAATATAGGAAAGGAAATAGACACCCAAGTCAAGGAAGCACAGAGAATCTCATACAGGATAAATCCAAGGAGAAACACGCCAAGATACATATTAATAAAACTATCAAAAATTAAATACAAACAAAAATATTAAAAGCAGAAAGGGAAAAGCAACAAATAACATAGAAGGGAATGCCCATAAGGTTAACAGCTGATCTTTCAGCAGAAGCTCTGCAAACCAGAAGGGAGTGGCAGGACTTATTAAAGTGATGAAAGGGAAAAACCTACAACCAAGATTACTCTACACAGCAAGGACCACATTCAGTTTTGATGGAGACATTAAAACCTTTACAGACAAGCAAAAACTAAGAGAATTCAGCACCACCAAACCAGCTTTACAACAAATGCTAAAGGAGCTTCTCTAGGTAGGAAACACAAGACAAGGAAAAGACCTACAATAACAAACCCAAAACAATTAAAAAAATGGTCATAGGAACATACATATTGATAATTACCTAAAATGTAAAAGGATTCAATGTTCCAACCAAAAGACATAGACTGGTTGAATGGCTACAAAAACAAGAACTGAATATACGCTGTCTACAAGAGACCCACTTCAGACCTAGGGACACATAGAGACTGAAAGTGAGGGGATGGAAAAAGATATCCCATACAAATGGAAATCAAAAGAAAGCTGGAGTAGCAATTCTCATATCAGACAAATAGACAATTGTAAACATTTATGCACCCAACAGAGGAGCACCTAAATGCATAAGGCAAATTCTAACAGTCATAAAAGGGGCAATCACCAGTAACACAATAATAGTAGGGGAGTTTAACACCTGCTTTCGCCAATGGACAGATCACCCAAAATGAAAATAAATAAGGAAACACAGGTTCAAATGACACATTAAACAAGATGGACTTAATTGATATTTATAGTACATTCCATCCAAAAACAACAGAAGACATTTTCTTCTCAAGTGTTCATGGTACATTCTCCAGGATAGATCATATCTTGGGTCAAAAATCAAGCCTTGGTAAATTTAAGAAAAATGAAATCTTATCAAGTATCTTTTCTGACCAGAACACTATGAAACTAGATATCAATTACAGGAACAAAAATGTGTAAAAAATTCAAACAGAGGGAGGCTAAGCAATACACTACTAAATAACAAAGAGAGCACTGAAGAAACCAGGGAGGAAATTTAAAAATACCTAGAAACAAATAACAATGAAAACACAACAACCCAAAAACTATGAGATGCAGCAAAAGCCGTTCTAATAAGAAAGTTTATAGCAATACAGTCCTACCTCAAGAAACAAGAAAATCTCAAATAAACAACCTAACCTTACACCTAAAACAATTAGAGAAAGAAGAACAAAAAAACCCCAAAGTTAGCAGAAGGAAAGAAATCATAAATATCAGATCAGAAATAAATGAAAAAGAAATGAAGAAAACTGTAGCAAAGATCAATAAAACTAAAAGCTGGTTCTTTGAGAAGGTAAAATAATTGATAAATCATTAGCCAGACTCTTCAAGAGAAGAAGGGAAAAGACTGAAAAAATAGAGAATTAGAAATTTAAAGGAGAAGTAACAACTGACACTGCAGAAATACAAAGGATCATACGAGATTACTACAAGCAAATCTATGCCAATAAAATGGAAAACCTGGAAGAAATGGACAAATTCTTAGAAAAGCACAACATTCTGAGCCTGAACCAGGAAGAAATAGAAAATATAAACAGACTAACCACAAACACTGAAACTGAAACTGGGATTAAATATCTTCCAACAAACGAAAGCCCAGGACCAGATGGTTTCACAAGCGAATTCTATCAAATATTTAGAGAAGAGCTAACACCTATCCTTCTCAAACTCTTTCAAAATATAGCAGAGAGGGAATACACCCAAACTCATTCTATGAGGCCAGCATCACCCTGATACCAAAACCAGGTAAAGATGTCACAAAAAAAGAATACTACAGATCTAAAACACTGATGAAACCAGATGGAAAACTCCTCAACAAAATACTAGCAAACAGAATCCAATAGCACATTAAAAGGATCATACACCATGATCAAGTGGGGTCTATCCCAGGAATGGAAGGATTCTTCAATATATGCAAATCAATCAATGTGATACACCATATTAACAAACTGAAGGATAAAAATCATGATAATCTCCATAGATGCAGAAAAAGCTTTCAACAAAATTCACCACCCACTTATGATAAAAACCCTAGAGAAAGTAGGCATAGAGGGAACTTACCTCAACATAATGAAGGCCATATATGACACCCACAGCCAACATCATTCTCAATGGTGAAAAACTAAAACCATTTCCTCTAAGATCAGGAACAAGAGGAGGTGGCCCACTCTCACCACTATTATCCAACATAGTTTTAGAAGTTTTAACCCCAGCAATCAGAGAAGAAAAAGAAATAAAAGGAATCCAAATTGGAAAAAAAGTAAAACTGTCACTATTTGCAGATGACATGATACTATACATAAAGTATCCTAAAGATGCTACCAGAAAATTACTAGAGCTACTCAATGAATTTGGTAAAGTAGTAGGATACAAAATTACTGTACAGAAATCTTTTGCATTCCTACTAATGATGAAATATCTGAAAGAGAAATTAAGGAAACACTCCCATTTACCATTTCAACAATAATAATAAAATACCTAGGAATAAAACTACCTAAGGAGACAAAAGACCTGTACGCAGAAAACTGTCGAAAGAAATTAATTATGATACAAACAGATGGAGAGATATGCCATGGTCTTGGATTGGAAGAATCAACATTGTGAAAATGACTATGTTACCCAAAGCAATCTACAGACTCAATGAAATACCTATCAAACTACCAGTGGCATTTTCACAGAAATAGAACAAAATATTTCACAATTTATATGGAAACAAAAAAGACCCCGAATAGCCAAAACAATCTCAAGAAATCGAATGGAGTGGGAGGAATCAGGCTCCCTGACTTCACACTACACTACAAACCTACACTAATCAAGACAGTATGGTACTGGCACAAAAACAGAAATATAGATCAATGGAACAAGATAGAAAGCACAGAGATAAACCCACACACATATGGTCACCTTATCTTTGATAAGGGAGGTGAGAATATACAATGGAGAAAGGCTGCCTCTTCAATAAGTGGTGCTAGGAAAACTGGAAAGCTACAGTAAACGAATTAAATCAGAATGCTCCCTAACACCATACACAAAAATAAACTCAAAATGGATTAAAGACCTAAATGTAAGGCCAGACACTATAAAACTCTTAGAGGAAAACATAGGCAGAACACTCTATGACATAAATCACAGCAAGATCCTTTTTCACCCACCTCCTAGAGTAATGAAAATAGAAACAAAAACAAACAAATCGGACCTAATGAAACTTAAAAGCTTTTGCATAGCAAAGGAAACCATAAACAAGACCAAAAGACAACCCTCAGAATGGGAGAAAATATTTGCAAACGAAGTAACTGACAAAGGATTAATCTCCAAAATATACAAGCGTTTCATGCAGCTCGATATCTAAAAACAAACCACCCAATCCAAAAATGGGCAGAAGACCTAAATAGACATTTCTCCAAAGAAGATATACAGATTGACGACAAACACATGAAAGGATGCTCAACATCACTAATCATTAGAGAAATGCTAATCAAAACTACAATGAGGTAAAACCTCTCACCGGTCAGAATGGCCATCATCAATAAATGCTGGAGGGGGTGTGGAGAAAAGGGAACCCTCTTGCACTGTTGGTGGGAATGTAAATTGATGGAGCCACTGTGGAGAACAGTATGGAGGTTCCTTAAAAAACTAAAACTAGAAATAAAATATAACCCAGCAATCCCACTACTTGGCATTTACCCTGAGAGAACCATAATTCAAAAAGAGTCATGTACCACAATGTTCATTTAAGCACTGTTTACAATAGCCAGGACATGGAAATAACTTAAGTGTCCATTGACAGATGAATGAATATAGAAGATATGGCACATATATACAATGGAATATTACTCAGCCATAAAAAGAAACAAAACTGAGTTATTTGTATTGAGGTGGATGGACCTAGAGTCTGTCATACAGAGTGAAGTAAGTCAGAAAGAGAAAAACAAATAGTATATGCTAACACATATATGTGGAATCTGAAAAAAAAAATGGTTTTGAAGAACCTAGGGGCAGGACAGGAATAAAGACGCAGACATAGAGAATTGACTTGAGTAAACGGTGTGGGGAATGGTAAGCTGGGAGGAAGTGAGAGAGTGGCATTGACATATATGCACTACCAAATGTATAATAGATAGTTAATGGGAAGCAGCCACATAGCACAGAGAGATCAGCTCCATGCTTTGTGATCACCTAGAGGGGTTGGTAGGGAGGGTGGAAGGGAGACACAAGAGGGAAGGGATATGGGGATATATGTATACGTATAGATGATTCATTTTGTTATACAGCAGAAACTAACACAACATTGTAAAGCAATTATACTCCAATAAAGATGTTAATAAATAAATAAATAAAAACCTACAGGAAAAAAAATCCATAATTCCAGAAGATAATCTTAGACACCTAATGAAATGTAATAGTGAATTAATCATACAGTTTTTGTAATGAGCTTTACAAACCAGAACTCTGTCAGATTAAAATATTATGTTAATAACCAACAAATGTTTCCATGCTCTATGCAAAAAGAACAGTAATTTTTATCCTGTATTTTAGTGCTATGAATTAATATCTAACAGAGATGATTTATATGCTAGAAGAGTGTAATCTGGAAAAAACAAAATGACCTTCTTTTAATGAAACACCATTCATGCTCATTTCTGTAAGAAGCCAAAACTTTGTTTAGTCCAGGTTATAAAAGCATTGATCCCTATAAAGATAAATTATGGATTCTTAAAATTATACGTCTGTAAATTCCAGAGGAATAATTTTAGATACCATAATGAAATGTAACACTGAATCTTCTCAGTTGATTACACAGGCTGCTTTTATGGTAAACCTTATAAACCAGAACTAAATTCGTAAAATCAAAATGGAGTAATGGAAAATGGATTTACCTTCCCACCTAAAACAACTAAGCAAAACAAAAACTAAAACTACTGCCAAAGTGTATGTCAGCCATTGTTAAGATGTTGGATATCAGGCAATGAAAACAGTGATCCCTGAGAGATAAGAAATGAAAGAGCCAAATCCTACAAATACCTCAGCTTACCTCCTGGAGAAAGTTTCCAGGCTATAACGTAGGAAGAAGGAGCCCAGAATTGAGCCCAGAATTGTCCTTGAAATGAATAAATAGAACTGGGGATCTGAAGACTAAGAGGAAGCTATGATTAATATGGAGAGAATATCAAACAGGAGAAAGATGAGAGAATAAGGGAGAGAGAGGAAGTGAGAGAGAGAGAAGGAGGAAGAGAGAACACATGAGAGAGAGAGAGAGAATGAGCTCTAGAGGTCTGAAAGGGAACATCCTTGATTCTTTAGCTGAATACTTTATATGATACAGAAGAGAGGAAACTACATGAGAAAGGAGAAAGAGCCGTCCAAAAGGACTACAGGGGACAATGCACCAAAATTACACAGGAAAAGGAATGGTTTCTTTTCCACCAGTGAAAGTGAATAACCTCGTATTTCATAGTGTATTGGATAGAAAATTTAGAATGGCTTTGCCTGTGTGGTACTGAAAAATTAGTCCTAAATAAATACCATTCCTTTCCTGAAACGCTAAAGTTGCTACTGCAGCTCCCAAGAATCCTGTGCGTAAGAACAGGTCACTATCCACACCTCCCCTCCTGAGAGGCTGTGCAACCTGCCACTGCCAGGGTCCTGTGATCCAGGGGCAACTTCCCCAGGAGAACACAAAGCATGCCTCAGGCTGCTGCAATGTCATGCCAGCCTCTGTTGCCAGAGGCATTCCTTAACCATCCCTCCTGCCAGCCTGAGTGAGCCACAGCCTCCTAATCAGCTGCTCCTTTAACCCTATCCTGTCTGGACGGGAACAGATGCCCTCAGGGGAGCTAAATGCAGAGGCGGGGCCAAATCAAAGCTGAACCACAGGAGCTGTACGAACAAAGAAGAGAAAGGGAAATCTATCCCAGCAGTCTCAGGAGCAGTGGATTAAATCTCCACAATCAACTTGTTTTACCCTGCATCTGTGGAATACCTGAATAGACAATGAATCATCCCAAAATTGAAGCAGTGGACTTTGGGAGCAACTGTAGACTTGGGGTTTGCTTTCTGCATCTAATTTTTTTGGGGTTTATGTTTATCTTAGCTTAGTATTTAGAGTTTATTATCATTGGTAGATTTGTTTATTGATTTGGTTGCTCTCTTCCTTTTCTTTTTTTACACATAGATATATATATTTTTTCCTTTTTATCTTTTTCTGAGTGTGTATGTGTATGCTTCTTTGTGTGATTCTGTCTGTATAGCTTAGCTTTTACCATTTGTCCTAGGGTTATGTCTGTCTGGGTTTTTTGTTTGTTTGTTGTTTTAGTATAGGTTTTAGTGCTTGTTATCATTAGTGGATTTGTTTTTGGTTTGGTTGCTCTCTTCTTTCTTTGTTTTATTACTTAAAAATTTTTTAATAATTTTTTATTTTAATTACTTTGTTTTTTTCTTTCTTTCTTTTTTTTTTTAACATCTTTATTGGGGTATAATTGCTTTACAATGGTGTGTTAGTTTCTGCTTTATAACAAAGTGAATCAGTCATACATAAACATATGTTCCCATATGTCTTCCCTCTTGCGTCTCCCTCCCTCCCACCCTCCCTATCCCACCCCTCCAGGCTGTCACAAAGCACCAAGCCAATATCCCTGTGCCATGTGGCTGCTTCCCACTAGCTATCTACCTTACTACGTTTGTTAGTGTGTATATGCCCATGACGCTCTCTCGCCCTGTCACAGCTCACCCTTCCCCCTCCCCATAACCTCAAGTCCGTTCTCTAGGAGGTCTGCGTCTTTATTCCTGCTTTACCCCTAGGTTCTTCATGACATTTTTTTTCTTAAATTCCATATATATGTGTTAGCATACGGTATTTGTCTTTTTCTTTCTGACTTACTTCACTCTGTATGACAGACTCTAGGTCTATCCACCTCATTACAAATAGCTCAATTTCGTTTCTTTTTATGGCTGAGTAATATTCCATTGTATATATGTGCCACATTTTCTTTATCCATTCATCCAATGATGGGCACTTAGGTTGTTTCCATCTCTGGGCTATTGTAAATAGAGCTGCAATGAACTTTTTGGTACATGACTCTTTTTGAATTTTGGTTTTCTCAGGGTATATGCCCAGTAGTGGGATTGCTGGGTCATATGGTAGTTCTATTTGTAGTTTTTTAAGGAACCTCCATACTGTTCTCCATAGTGGCTGTACCAATTCACATTCCCACCAGCAGTGCAAGAGTGTTCCCTTTTCTCCACACCCTCTCCAGCATTTACTGTTTCTAGATTTTTTGATGATGGCCATTCTGACTGGTGTGAGATGATATCTCATTGTAGTTTTGATTTGCATTTCTCTAATGATTAATGATGTTGAGCATTCTTTCATGTGTTTGTTGGCAGTCTGTATATCTTCTTTGGAGAAATGTCTATTTAGGTCTTCTGCCCATTTTTGGATTGGGTTGTTTGTTTTCTTGTTATTGAGCTGCATGAGCTGCTTGTAAATTTTGGAGATTAATGCTTTGTCGGTTGCTTCATTTGCAAATATTTTCTCCCATTCTGAGGGTTGTCTTTTGGTCTTGTTTATGGTTTCCTTTGCTGTGCAAAAGCTTTGAAGTTTCATTAGGTCCCATTTGTTTATTTTTGTTTTTATTTCCATTACTCTAGGAGGTGGGTCAGAAAGGATCTTGCTGTGATTTATGTCATAGAGTTTTCTGCCTATGTTTTCCTCTAAGAGTTTATAGTGTCTGGCCTTACATTTAGGTCTTTAATCCATTTTGAGCTTATTTTTGTGTATGGTGTTAGGGAGTGATCTAATCTCATACTTTTACATGTACCTGTCCAGTTTTCCCAGCACCACTTATTGAAGAGGCTGTCCTTTCTCCACTGTACATTCCTGCCTCCTGTATCAAAGATAAGGTGACCATATGTGTGTGGGTTTATCTCTGGGCTTTCTATCCTGTTCCATTGATCTATATTTCTGTTTTGGTGCCAGTACCGTACTGTCTTGATTACTGTAGCTTTGTAGTATAGTCTGAAGTCAGGGAGCCTGATTCCTCCAGCTCCATTTTTCGTTCTCAAGATTGCTTTGGCTATTCGGGGTCTTTTGTGTTTCTATACAAATTGTGAAATTTTTTGTTCTAGTTCTGTGAAAAATGCCAGTGGTAGTTTGATAGGGATTGCAGTGAATCTGTAGATTGCTTTGGGTAGTAGAGTCATTTTCACAATGTTGATTCTTCCAATCCAAGAACATGGTATATCTCTCCATCTATTAGTATCATCTTTAATTTCTTTCATCAGTGTCTTATAATTTTCTGCATACAGGTCTTTTGTCTCCTTAGGTAGGTTTATTCCTAGATATTTTATTCTTTTTTTTTTTTGCAATGGTAAATGGGAGTGTTTTCTTGATTTCACTTTCAGATTTTTCATCATTAGTGTATAGGAACGCCAGAGACTTATGTGCATTAATTTTGTATCCTGCTACTTTGCCAAATTCATTGATTAGATCTAGTAGTTTTCTGGTAGCATCTTCTGGATTCTCTATGTATAGTATCATGTCGTCTGCAAACAGTGACAACTTTACTTCTTCTTTTCTGATTTGGATTCCTTTTATTTCCTTTTCTTCTCTGATTGCTTTGGCTAAAACTTCCAGAACTATGTTGAATAAGAGTGGTGAGAGTGGGCAACCTTGTCTTGTTCCTGTTCTTAGTGGAAATGGTTTCAGTTTTTCACAATTGAGGACGATGTTGGTTGTGGGTTTGTCATATATGGCCTTTATTATGTTGAGGAAAGTTCCCTCATATATGGCCTTTATTATGTTGAGGAAAGTTCCCTCTATACCTACTTTCTGCGGTTTTTATCATAAATGGGTGTTGAATTTTGTCAAAAGCTTTCTCTTCATCTATTGAGATGATCATATGGTTTTTCTCCTTCAATTTGTTAATATGGTATATCACGTTGATTGATTTGCATATATTGAAGAATCCTTGCATTCCTGGAATAAACCCCACATCATGGTGTATGATCCTTTTAATGTGCTATTGGATTCTGTTTGCTAGTATTTTATTGAAGATTTTTGCATCTATGTTCATCAGTGATATTGGCCTGTAGTTTTCTTTCTTTGTGACATCCTTGTCTGGTTTTGGTATCAGGGTGATGGTGGCCTCATAGAATGAGTTTGGGAGTGTTCCTCCCTCTGCTATATTTTGGAAGAGTTTGTGAAGGATAGGTGTTAGCTCTTCTCTAAATGTTTGATAGAATTTGCCTGTGAAGCCATCTTGTCCTGGACTTTTGTTTGTTGGAAGATTTTTAATCACAGTTTCAATTTCAGTGCTTGTGATTGGTCTGTTCATATTTTCTATTTCTTCCTGATTCAGTCTTGGTAGGTTGTGCATTTCTAAGAATTTGTCCATTTCTTCCAGGTTATCCATTTTATTGGCATAGAGTTGCTTGTAGTAATCTCTCATGATCTTTTGTATTTCTGCAGTGTCAGTTGTTACTTCTCCTTTTTCATTTCTAGTTCTATTAATTTGAGTCTTCTCCCTTTTTTTCTTGATGAGTCTGGCTAATGGTTTATCAATTTTGTTTATCTTCTCAAAGAACTAGCTTTTAGTTTTATTGATCTTTGCTATCGTTTCCTTCTTTTCTTTTTCATTTATTTCTGATCATATCTTTATAATTTCTTTCCTTCTGCTAACTTTGGGGTTTTTTTGTTCTTCTTTCTCTAATTGCTTTAGGTGCAAGGTTAGGTTGTTTATTCGAGATGTTTCCTGTTTCTTAAGGTAGGATTGTATTGCTATAAACTTCCCTCTTAGAACTGCTTTTGCTGCATCCCATAGGTTTTGGGTCATCGTGTCTCCATTGTCATTTGTTTCTAGGTGTTTTTTGATTTCCTCTTTGATTTCCTCAGTGATCATTTCGTTATTAAGTACTGTATTATTTAGCCTCCATGTGTTTGTATTTTTTACAGATCTTTTCCTGTAATTGATATCTAGTCTCATAGCGTTGTGGTCGGAAAAGATACTTGATACAATTTCAATTTTCTTAAATTTACCAAGGCTTGATTTTTGACCCAGATGTGATCTATCCTGGAGAATGTTCCATGAGCACTTGAGAAAAATGTGTATTCTGTTGTTTTGGATGGAGTGTCCTATAAATATCAATTAAGTCCATCTTGTTTAATGTATCATTTATGCTTGTGTTTCCTTATTTATTTTCATTTTGGATGATCTGTCCATTGTTGAAAGTGTGGTGTTCAAGTCCCCTACTATGAATGTGTTACTGTCGATTTCCCCTTTTATGGCTGTTAGTATTTGCCTTATGTATTGAGGTGCTCCTATGTTGGGTGCATAAATATTTACAATTGTTATGTCTTCTTCTTATTGATCTTTTGATTCTAATTAAAATAGAAAGATACCACCCAAGGGTAAGTGTTCTACCTGAAGCTCAGAGAATTTTATAAACAAAAGTGAAAATGAAGTTGACAACTTTTATCATTCAGACCATACTGCTATTTATTTGGAATAGCACTTATCAACATTCATTTAGCAATTTTTAGTCTGAATATGATCTGTCCATACACAATCACATTCAGTTCTCACCCTTGAGATGCAATTTTAGTACAGCTTTTTTAAAAATTGAGATGCAGTTGGTGTAGAATATTATATAAATTACAAGTATACAACATAGTGATTCACAATTTTTAAATGTTATACTCCATTTATAGTTATTATAAAATATTGGCTATATTCCTTGTGTTATAAAATATATCCTTGTATTTTATATCCTTGTATCCTTGATTTATTTTATACACAATATTTTGTACCTCCTACTCCCCTACACCTCTCTTGCCCCTCCTTCCTTCCTTCTCCCTGTTGGTAACCACTAGTTTGCTCTCTATATCTGTGTATCTCTTTCCTTTTTATTATATTCACTGGTTTGTTTTATTTTTTGGATTCCACATTTAAGTTATATCATAAAGTATTTATCTTTCTCTGTCTGACTTTTTTCACTTAGCATAATATCCTCCAAGTCCATCCATGTTGTTGCAAATGGCAAAATTTCATTCTTTTTTATGGCTGAATAATATTCCATTGTGTATATATACCACATCTTCCTTATCCATTCATCTGTTGATGGACACTTAGGTTGCTTCCATATCTTGGCAAATGTAAGTAATGCTGCTATGAATATTGAGGTACATGTATCTTTTTGAATTAATGTTTTCATAGCTTTGTAGTTGAGGCAGTTTGAGTGGTTGTGGAAGTGACCAATGGTCAATGGAAATTCAAAACATGCTACACACTTGAAATACACAATCTAATTTAATACTTTCAACAGTCATGCAACTAGCTATTATAATGCACATTTTACAGTTGAGAAAATACAATGTCAAAAATTTGTCAAATGTTATTTATGTACACAATTGTAGAGTTAATATTGCAAACCTAGTTCTAATGACTATTAACGTACAGTCACACTGAGGAAATAAAGCAAAACATAACTGCATTCACTCCAGGTCTAGTCTGTGGTAGGAAAATGGTCCCTGGTCTAATAAAATGTTTGTCAAGTCTTATAAATTTTAGGCTAATGGAAAAATTGTAGGAGTAAGCAACTTTCAAAGGACCTGAAAACTGTACCCTGGGTATCAGATCTTTATTTATTTGAGCTTGGTAATTTCTGGCAAGATTAGGGCTATCATGAGACTGGTTTCCAAGAGTTAAAGGAGATAATAAGCAGAGGAAAAAATTATTCCCATTTGCCTTACTGCCATTCATTGTATGTCAGATTATAAATTCTTTGTTTCCAAAATAATTCATGTTAGATACCTTACATCCAGTGAATGAATGGATGGATGAATCAATAAATGAGTAAACAATAAAATAAATAAAAAATAAATAGGATAGACTACAAATCATCAGATAACATTCTCTGATATATTTTTATTTGAATTTGAATATGACCCATAATGATATGCATTTTAAAGAGAATTTATCTTTATATTCTTGTCTTTGTAAATGTCATTTTAAGGAAAAAAGTATGGTAGAACTTTAAAAAATTACTGTATAAAATTTTGTAAATGTTCACAAGGAAGCACCTGGTGACATGGAAATTATATCTGCTCAAAGACTTAGAGCTCAAAAGCAGCTTGGTTAATGCTGAAAGGAATGATGCTCTGAGGAAAAAAAGAATTCTAATAAAAATGGAAACGATGACCTACTACATTCCTATGCTTCTTCAGGCTACTGATCATCCTGCCATTCACTTTGCCATTTATCATTGTAGGTTAGGCTGGAGAACATTTTCCAGCAGATTAACAACTCTTAGTATTGAGAAAGTTATGACTTATTTACAACCTTCCTCTCTCATCTGCAAAGGGTACTGGCATTTACCCATAAGGCATACAAACAACATCCTGTGAGTGTAGTTTATTTCTTTAATGAAAATATGTACAGTTTGCCAGAATCTAAAACAGCATGTAAAATTTAAATCTGTAACTTTCTTTAAAGTAAAGAGAAAATTAATGTGATTAGAACAATAATAATAGATTATTGATGATGGCTTTTGTTTACAATTCTTTGAAAATTAATGAATAATGAATCTCACATTTATTAGGGAAAACACTAAAATATTTTTAAAGAGGTATATAGTCACACTTTAGGGTGCCTAATTTTCAGAAATGCAAATGTAAGTGAGATTTTAAAATTGTGTTCCTTATTTTGTTCAATATGAGGAAATATTGAGTACAGTTAAAATTTTTGATTTGCAATTAATTTGTGTTAGTAACAACATTGCAGTTACTAGTAATTTTGTGCTACCATGTGAACCTTTAACTGAATAAAGGTGATGTAAGTACCATTTTTTTGACAAGAATTATATAAAAACACTTTAATTTAAAAATCTCAGTATTTTTCATAGCTTTTCCTGATTCATGTCTGATCTTATGTAAGCAGTGTCACTAATGGCATACACTGAGGGATTTACAAGGATTGCATGGGGATCTTGACTAATGCCTAAATTAAATCATTCATGATTAATGCAACATTTCCAAAAATATTTGACATGTCAAATTTATAAAAATTTTGTTTGAATATTGATATAAAATAATTTTTCTTTGTGTCTGAACATGGGAAATATACTGAAAGCTCCTTTGGAGTATAGAATTTATAGAAAGATTATCAGAGAAGAAAAGGGGAAAAATGGTTTTGATGGAAGAGGTAAATTTGGTGGGAAAGTGAAAGAAAGAGTAAACACCATTAAATACATATTTTGAATAATATATAAATTATATAAATTATAAATATATAGTAAATATATAAAATATATATGAAATTTATTTATACATATACATGTATTTAATTTTAATGGTGTTATAAATTTAAGTTCGTTTAATGCCATTAATTCATTAGATCTATCATTGAAAAAGACATGTTGGTCCAGAAATTTTAATTTGAACTGTACATTTTGTTGACAAAAGTAAAATGGTTCCCTCCACATTTTATTAAGGACATCTCAGTTCTCTGCTAAAAGTGACAGGCAAAATAATAGAAAAGGAAAATATCAGGGATTCTAATTTCTGTTTGTTGGACATTTTATGATTATTATTTGAAATATGAGTGTCAGATAAGTTTGTGTTTAAATTCCAAAATATTCTCTCTCATTGTTTCCTCAACAATTTTATTATGAAAGGAAAATTTCTTGTTTTAAAATCTTAAAAGCATCAAAAGAGTTCATTTACAGAGTAATGAAATCACTAGACTGAAGAGATGTTTTCTAAAGTCAGTGTGTGTGTAGTATATGTGTGTTTGAACATGTGTGTGAGTGAAAAGAGAAGAGAGTGAAAGTTGTGATTGGAAAAAACACTGATGTTCTACACAGTAGGCAAGGCATGGAGCTATTTTTAACAGCAGCTTTTCTTTCCAAATCAAAACATGCTAGATTGCAAATGGGATGAAACTGCCAATGTGAGACCAGGCAAGAGTGTGTGGACTGAAAATTTCTAAGACTGACTTATATGCTCTAAGTAAAACCTATATATAGGACATATATAGCTTCTGGGGAGAACCCCAGAAGTACAATTTCAACAACAAAGTTAATATGAACAAATTAACTTTGAAACTCCTGTTGGTGTTAGAAGCGATAGGAGACAACCAACAATCACTTCAACTTTCTTCACAGATCATTCTTTCTCTTTAATTTTTTGTTGGTCTGTCACTTCCTCATGAGCCACAAGGCAGCAGCTAACAGCCCAGTGTATATACTTCCATAGCTTTCTTTATATTCCTATAATCATAATCAAAATATATTAACATATGCATTGATTTTTGACATTTAAGAAAACAGGTCACACTTTATGCTATATATACATCTTGATTTTTCTCATTTAAAAGAGAAAATATCTAACTCATTCATTTAGAGGCTACATAATGTATAATGATTTGCATGAGCCAGAGTTTACTCAAATATTACCTATTGGTGGTCACTCAGGTAGTTTTATTTATTTTTTTATTTTTGCTGCTAGTAACAATGAAGTAATAAATGTTCTTGTACTTTAAAGTGCAGATGGCTGCTTTACTTTTTTTTTTTACAATATTGAGGAGCTATAGTTGACATGAAATAAACCATACTGAATTAAAGTGTATAGTTTCATAGTATTGACATATGTATTTACCCATCAAATTACCACCACAATTAAGATAGTGAACATATCCATCATCTCCAAAAATTTTCTCATTCTACTTTGTAATCCCTTCTGCCTGCCCCTCCCACTGCCCAAAGGCAACCCATAACCTGCTTTCTGCCACTAAAGATTTGTTTGCTTTTCCTAGAATTTCATATAGACAGAATAGACATTTTAAAGAACTAGTTTCTTTCACCCAGTATAGTTACTTTAAGATGAATACATGTTGTTGAGGGTATCAGTAGTTTATTCTGTTATATTACTGGGCAGTATTTTATTGTATGAATATCCCATAATTTATTTATTCATACACCTGCTTCATGAATTTTGAAGCTTTGTTGTTATGTGCATAAATATTTAGAATTATTATATTCTCTTAATAAGTTGAACCCTTTATCATTAAGCAATGAACTTCTTTATCCCTGGTAATATTTTTTTTTCTCTAAAATCTAATGTATCTGATATTAATCTATCCACTTCAGCTTTATTTTGTTAGTTTTAGCATGGTAACTCTTTTACCAAGCTTTTACTTTTGATATATGTGTTTTTTTATACTTAAAGGGTGTTTTGGTAGACAAATATAGTTTGAGTGTTGTTTTTCATCTAATTTAACAATGTCTGACTTCTAATTGCAGTGTTTTAATCATTTACATTTAATATGATTATTACTATGGTTACAATTCAATCTTTCTATTTTTATTTGTTCTTCTTTGCATTTTTTCTTTTCTCTTCCTTTATGAATAAACTGAATACTTTTATTCATTTTAAACACATCCACAGGTTTATTCATTGTAATTCTTTGTTGTATTAGTTGTTGGTTTACAGTTGGAAATATACATCTTTAGCTTTTCTCTGTCTAGCAGTAAGTTATATTATACTACTTCCCATATAGGTAAGAACCTTACAATAGTATGCTTTCATTCCGTCACCTCCCAATCTTTGTGCTATTGTTATAGTGCATTTTACTTACACATATGCAATGAACTACCCTGTACAATTTTTTCTGTTTAAACAATCAATTATATTTTAAAGGGATTTAAATTATCAGAAAGGAAATATGTATAGTAGTCTATGTGCTTACTATTTCCAGTGCCTTTATTTCTTTGTGCAGATATGTATTTCCATCTGTATCACTTTCCTCCTGCCTACAGAATTTCCTTTAATATTTCTTGTCAAGTGGGTCTGTTGGAAATAAATTACAGGTGATTTTTATGGACGTAATTAGAAATGACTTCTAGAAATTGGATTGTTGATTTGAAAGATATACATTATTTTAGTAAAACTTTATTGAAATGCAACATACAGTGAGAAAAGGAAACATAATATAAATATATAACAATAAATTTCCATAAAATAAACACTTTCATGTAATCATCACACAGATCAAGAGAAAGAAAATTACTAGCAATTCTGACGACTCCTCCTGGCTCTACCAATCATTAAACTCCATAAGGTTAACCAATTTTCAGACATCTAGCCTCCTAGTTTAGTTGTGCATATTTTACAAGCATTATAAGTGAACTCATGTAGTAAATGCATATCTATGTCTGGTTATTGTTTGTGAGCTTTGTGTCTGATTTCTATTGGAGACATTGACCCATGTTTCTTGTGTAGTTGTATCATGTTCATTTACATTAGCGTATATTATTCCAGTATGTCATTATGGCAAAATTGATTTATTCATAAACTGTACATGGGCTTTACAATTTTTGCTATTTAGAGTGGTGTCACCTTGAACTTTCTTCTTCCTGTCTTTTGGTTAACATATTATCACATTTCAATTCAGCATATACAAAGAAGGGAAATTCCATATGTGCATATGGTCAATTTCTGTAGCTATGGTCAAAGAGTTTTCAAAACTAATTGATCTGATTTACTCTCTAAAAAGTGCTGTAGGAAAGTTCTAATTTCTGCAAACCCTCAGTAACACTTATGATTGCTCATTTGCTTTTCTTTTAGCCATTCTGAAGCCTATGCAGTAATGTCTTGTGGTTTAACTTGCATGAAATAAGTGATTGAATATCCTCTTTTTGAAATGTGTGTACAAGTATTTTGCTCATTTATTGTGTTATTTTCTTACAAATTTGTAGAAATTATTTAGTATTTGAATTTTTTTTCAAATATCGGTATTGCAAATACAATTCACTCTTTGATTTATTTTTCATTTAATGGTGCCTCTTGATAAGTAGAAATTTTTAATATTAATTTTGTCTTAATTATTATTTGCCTCGTTGGTTAGCACTTCTGGGAGCCCTTCTAAAAGAATGTATAGCTACCCTAAGCTTATAAGAATATTTTCTGTATTTACTTCTAGAAACTTAAATATTTTTATCATTTATATTTTGATATTTAATCAATCAGAAATTTTTATGCATCAAATAGGCATATTCATTGTTTTTATATACAAATGTACAATTGACTATTGAAAATAAAGTTCAACAAATAATTGAATAGTAATTAAAAAATAAGCAATTCCCCACTCTATTGAGGTTTCACGTTTGTCATAAATCAGATGGTGTTCATTAATGGATGGATCTGTTGTTGTAATTTGATGTCTCCCATTGAAAAAAGTTTCAACCCCACATTGTAATAGAATTACAGTATGAATTTATATTTACCTCAAATTTCATATATACTTGAGGGTGAGATTGCTGGCTTTCTGTTTGATGTACATACCATTTTTATAAGCATTATGATATAACAAAAGTTTACATAATGCCTTTTCAATCTAGTCTGTAGTCATTTTTTAAGAGTTTTTCCCTCTTGCTTTTTAATCTTATTTTCCTCTCTTTTTACATGCTTAATCATTTTTGTTTGAGTAACAGATATTGTGTGTATAATAAATTTTCTGGAGACTCTAAGTGACAGTATCTTCTTTCAGAGTGGATTCACCCTTTTATTTACTGAGCAGCTATCATCTTAAACTAATCAGGAATAGATGTGTCATTTGGATTATAGTTTGGGTAATGCTCTTTCTAATTCTGGTTTACATACCATGATCTTGTGTCTAGGATTACACATTTTAACTGAAATAGGATTTTCAATCAGGTTCCAGCTCCATTTCCTCTTCTCACTCCCACAAGCTGCCTGATAATACGTGTAGACTGTTTTTAGAGGATTTTGCCTTAGCTATTTGTTTCTAACTCTCATACTTTCAGAATTTGGTAGATTCCTTTAGGGGAAATGGCTATGAGGTTAGTACCAATCCAGTCATCAATTTCTTTACTCTGACACCAATTACCACCAAAAGTTCTGTCAGTTTTATTGTCCTTCAGTAGCAGCCCTGTACCAGGCAAAGAACACATTTTTTAAAAATCTCTTGCATTTCTTGGATTTGGCAAATTTCCATGAAAGAAAAGGTTACATAAATTTAGCCTACTTTTCCTTGATTCGTCACTATGTGTACTCTTTGCCCTTCTAGTTCTTACTGCTTCCATTATTCTCTTATATCTTTAGTAAGAGGATTTTTATATTTTATCCAACTTCCTTACTGTTCCCAGCAGTAGTATTGGAATGTCACAAGCTGTATGTCCTGTCATAATTTATATTGCTGACAGATGTACTGACAGATTGCACTTGAAGAATGGATATACAATTCATATTTCCTCTAGCATTGTTTAATAATGTCCTTTTTACAGCATTACCATCAGCACAGGTTTTTATTTGTTTGTTTTATTTTATTTTTTCATTTTGCCAGTGACATGGTTGAGAATGGATTTCACATACCCAGAATTCATTTATATTATGTTGGACTCAATTGATGCATAATTTTATGGTAAAGGCAGGTTCCTACTCAGTCAATTTATGAGGGTTTTCTGAAATATTTTTAAAAGTATAATATACATAAATCAGTCTAAAAGGGAAACCATGTTTAGCTTTAATAGTATTATGCTTTTGAGACTTATTGGTAAATAATGCTAGAGTCTATATTTTGACCAGAAGAAAGGTAAATATAATAATTCAGGAAAACCTCTCCCATGTAGAATCTTTGAGAAACTAGGTACAATTATAATTAATAACAGTCTGACTTCAGAATATTTATGAGTCACATATTATTCCCATATACATTGGAGTAATAAAGTATAACTGGCTTCTCAAACTGGCTTTTTTATCCTCACATCAGTTTTCTATAAAACATAGAATAAAACATACGTAAGCAGAACTTTTTATTCTAAATTTTTATTCATTTGTAGTTCCATTGGTACTGTGATAAAAAATAGTATTATTATTTTGTTCTTAGAATTTAATTCAAGGCATAGCATTTCTGAATTACTGGAGTAGAATTTTATTTATTTGCACTGAGATATTCCTAGGAGCAATTTGCCCAGCTCCTAGTTTATGGAGACTTTCAGTTGACCAAATTAATCAATGTTCTGAAAAATATGGTACCTCTTAGCTTTAAAAAATGTTTGCTCGGGGCTTCCCTGGTGGCACAGTGGTTGAGAGTCCGCCTGCCGATGCAGGGGACACGGGTTCGCGCCACGGTCCGGGAAGATCCCACAGGCCGCAGAGCGGCTGGACCGGTGAGCCATGGCCGCTGAGCGCCTGCGGGTCCGGAGCCTGTGCTCCGCAACGGGAGAGGCCACAACAGTGAGAGGCCCGCGTACCACAAAAAAAAAAAAAAAAAGTTTGCTTGTTTCTTAGAGTTTGAACACTTTGCTATAGGCAAGGTTTTCATTACATTTAGAGTCAATATGACCAAAGCTTCTGATTTTTCCTTCAGTTCTTTTTAAAAACGTTTTCTGCTCAGTGTGACTTAACTTCAGGTTTAGGGGTGATGTTTCTGTGTCATACAGAGAGATTTTTATACTTTCTTTTTAAGACTGACAAGTTACAGGGAAAGTTTTAGCAACCAAAAAAATGACACTCTGTTTACTTTAGAGAGTTCTTTTTCTTTGATCTTTTTTGGATGGTGCACTCAAATTTATCTCTTTTCTACATCTGAGAATTTGCTCATTTGATCTTATTATTTTGGATGCTTTTTTTTTTTTAAAGATTATTGCATCTGTTCATTTCCATTGCTGCTATCATAAATATGCCATGACTTTCAGAGAATTCCCAATTACTTTCAACCTTGCTAAAGGGATTTTTGTCCTAAGAAAAACCTTTATGAAATCCTGAATATTAAGTTATGATGCATCCCATTTTTGTATTTTTAAAAATCTGTATATTTCTAATTTTATACCTGATGTTACATAATTGAAATCATATTATCTACTAAATCATAATTTTACTGAGACTGAGCTACTTAAATTAACCATTATTCAAAATTTTATATAGTACCCTTCAAGTTACTGACTATAGTTATACATTATATAATAAAGTTATTTTTTTAGTGATCATTAAAGAAATTGAAGTTTTATTTAGTGTGGCTTCACTTAAAGCATGGTCTAATCTCATAGACAACACAATTTACATTAAAGCAGTATGTTTTCCAAAAATATGGATTTTTTTTAAAATGTCATTTCAACTTTGTGTATTATTTTATAAGAAATATGCCACTAATTCAGGATATAGGTATAGTTTTCTCCAAGAGGATGCTAGATAGATATACTTAAGTGCACTCTATTTTTCAGTAATATATTCCAGAAAGGTTTTGATTTTTCAACTAAAAAAAAGTACTTATTAGGAAATAAGGTAATAAATGTATGTGTAAATATTTATTACATAACAATAACATAAATATTACTATTATAAGAAATTCTGTATACATGAGAATCATGTTACAAACATTAATTGAACACATATTATACTGCTGAACTCTTCTATGCACTTCCCATTATAAGTTTATTTAAATAGTATCGGTCACTATAACTAGGTAACACCAGGTTAGGAGAAAAATAAATTAATCCATGAATATACGATACTCTTACAACTAGGTAAGAACTACTTAGAAATGTGTACTTGATCGTATGGGACACAAAGAATCAAAGTTAATAATAATAATAATAGAGGTTTGTTTTTCAATCGTTAGGTGGTTTGCAATAAAATAAAAATATTTGTGTTTAATTGATATATATTCTTAGCACCTATTCTTTCAGTTTGTTTTTATTCCAAGAATTCAAGGAAAAATATACATAAATTTTATAGTTGTAGTTGAAGGAAAGAATAAGAATAAAGATCTTTCTAAAGAAATTGTGACATAAATGTATAATTTATACATTGACTCTTTTTTTCTTCCATCAAAGTGCTGGAGCAGTGAAATGCTATTTTCATGTACTTTCTAGTGTTCAGTTGACATCAAAACGTACGTGGGCGAGAACATTTCATGATGTTTAAGGGTACTGAGTTTATTTGTCTAGGTTTGAAATTCAGCACCATGAATTACAAACTATGTAATCATAATAAAGTAACTATTTTATTTTAATTCTTAGTTTCATTATCTGGGAAACCCTAATGCTGATATTTGCTCCTACATTGAATGTTTGTGAGTTATTCATTATTAAATGAAGTTTAAAAATATTTATATAACCAGGAGCCTGAACATACAGTTAGCACTCAGTAAATGTTATCTATCATTATGTTACATTTCAGCAATTAAATATATGGCCTTTTTAAGACATAAATTGACATATCTTACAAAAAAAGATTAAATGCAAAGAAATAAGGTGTTCAGAGTTTTTTATGATGAAGGCAAGTAGTTGGATATATTTATCTCTATATTACTCCCATCTAAGAGATTACTACTATTATTAATTGATATGTATAAGCATGCACAATGAAGGCAACTTTAAAGAGAACTTTGGAGAGTACAAATGTCTATTTCCAATAAAATTTATAGAAATTTCAGCCAAAAACTATGTTTTTAGGGTAGAAAGTAGCCAAGTACTAGTGATTTAAGGGGTCTATGTCTGATTTTAAAAAATAAAACTTTGAGGGCTTCCCTGGTGGCGCAGTGGTTGAGAGTCTGCCTGCCAATGCAGAGGACACAGGGTCGTGCCCCAGTCCAGGAAGATCCCACATGCCGCGGAGTGGCTAGGCCCGTGAGCCATGGCCGCTGAGCCTGCGCGTCCGGAGCCTGTGCTCCGCAACGGGAGAGGACACAACAGTTAGAAGCCCGCGTACAGCAAAAAAGAAAAAAAAAAAAAAACTTTGTTACACATATACATATATCCACTCTTTTTAGCTGTACACCTGGAACCAATACAACATTGTAAATCAATTGTACTCCAATAAAAATTTAAAGAAAGAAAGAAAATAATAAAAATATTAAAACTTTGCTCACACACAAAGAAAAATGTCAGTACATAAAATGTTTAGGTATGAACTATATAGAAAAGAAATTCTCCATTTTAGAATTTTATACTTTTCTGTAATGTTTTCTCTAATGTTTATAAGTTTGTGTGACTGCAATGATAAATTTGCAATAGGGAGGATGTAGGATTTATGAAATTAAGCCCAGTGTCAATGAATTAGAATATCTGTTTAAGAGTCTCTCTAAACTAATCCAATTATTAACACTCTAAGCATTTGCTGTTTTGCTTGTTTGTTTATTTATTTAGCACATCTCTAATATTGGAATGATTGTGTCTAATCTGATTTGCAAATTCATTGACTTATACTGCCCCCACTCTGAACGGATTTTAACTGTAGCTGAATGAGTTTATATTTACTCAACATAATCTCTTCTGCAAAAATATGTGAAAAAAAGCAGCCACTTCAATATATATTTCCTGTATTTTCCTAATTTTGCAAAATTATTTGACACATATTCTCCACATTAATAAACATATAGAGTATTCAGATTTTATAAAACTGAGTCTCCTCTTATGAAATAATTAAAGTTTTGCTTTGCATTTTAGTACATTCATATTTATTTTTAAATAGAATGATGTTTTATTTCCACAGTGCACATACAGTTTGAGCACTGAGAAACTGGCAAAACTATACTTTATATCAAGACTCAATTTAAATATCTATGTAAGGAGAAAGATGCTGTAGATGATATATACTGCACATTTGGTATTTTGGGGACAACTGATATGTCTTCATTGTCAGTGTAAATAAAATGCATCACAAATAATAAATATACACATAGTCAATATATGTAATTCTATTTGCTTTGTTAAGATGTAAGTTTACCCAAATAGTGAATTAAGATTCTTTTAAAAATCTATTTAGCTTAAACAAATTGTATAGGACTATTTTAGTGCAGATCATTTTTCCCACCAGTTCCATAAGTCAATAAAAATATTTTCTTAATCAAAAGCAAAATAAAGAATCGGTACATATACAAAATAATTTTACATCTTAATTATTTCTATTTTAGTTGCATGTCTACAGTAACACTAATGATAATAGCATTGCAAGTACTACAAAGATACAGTTGAGTCTTTCTAATTAAGGCAAAATAAGCACACTTAAAGGCTGAACATTAAGTACTTTTAAACAAAATACGAACACTTCACAATTTCTTAACAGGTCTGATAACAAAAAGACAATAGGCTATATATCATTGCAGAAGCAGAAGCTGAAAACATTTACTAATGGCTTATTAAAAAAAAGAAAAGACAAGAACGAGACTGAAGCAAATTCAGACGCTAACTGCAAGCTTTTTCTCAATATTTTAGCAATGGGAATAAATAATAAATCCACAATAATTTTTAAATTGTTTTTAATTTTTTGCTCTATGTTGATAGGGCAAACTGCTGGTAGTTTGAAGTAACTTTATTTTATACTATGGGTTTAGACATCTCAGTTAATTATTTTCCCCTTACAAAAATCTCTGATTTAAAGAAGCATCCTTGAGAACTTTCAGGGTAGATATATAAAACAAGTAAATATATCTGATATTTTCAGCTACTCTCCTATTTCTATAATATACAAGGATCCAAACATTCCTCTTGCATATTAAGTATTTTAAGATGACTTCATGTGTCACAAAGGAGAAAAAACAAAAAGAGAAATTACATTCTCGTTTATAGAACCACACAACAAATATGGATATATACAACAGTACATGAACACAGGCCTTCTGAATAGAAAACCATATCCCATGCATCCCAAAGCAATAAATAGTATTCATAGACATTAACAAGTTTGAAGAAATGATTGATAGTAGTGACCCTCTAAGCCATCTATCACCTGCATTTTCCAGAGACATGACTGAAGCCTGTGGACACTCATCAAAACCTCTAGTATTACCAACTTATAAACATCGAGGAAAAGCATGGAGCAGGTCTTGAAATACATGGATGTCATAGACAGGAAACTGAAAAACTTGAGGATATATAAACTCTTTTCATGTCATAATGTAGAAGCTCATCCCTTTGGAAAATAAGCAACGTAAGGTTTAAGTAGATAGTTATATTGAAAGGAGATTTATTTTCTAGCTTAAGATACTGGTATTTGATTATAAGCTCTTGCCACTGAAATAATGAAGGAGAGGATGAAAAATTCCTTTGCAAGTAACTTTCCAGAAAAAGTATCAAGTTTAGACCGGTTAATCTAAATTTATTTCTAACACCAAGATTCTGTGATATTAAATGTAATATAGCCAAAATGTCAATATATTTAAATATATGTAATACATATAAAATATTAAAACTGTTTTGGTCATTTTAAGAATAATCTTAAGTATATAACAGAACTTTTGGAAAGTAGAGGAAAAAAATCATCCGTAAGAGCACTAGCCACAGAAGTACCATAATCATTCCATTGTGTTTGTTTTTATAATTATTGAATTATGTAAGACTGTCAGTTATATAAAGATCATTGAATATGTTAAATTGTATATAATAGCTGTTTAGATGAATACATTTAAGTATTATTACATATTATTAATAGGTGTAATTCATAGTGACTATATACTATTCCATTCAGGGAATAAAATATAATACAAATTTTATTTTTTAAACATTTTTATAAATATAAAAATATTGTTATGAACATCTTAGTGACTTTTACACATTTCAAGTTTTTTCACAATAGATTTTCAAAAGAATAATTATTAGAACAAAATTTTTGCACGTTTCTACTGCTGCTTATGTATAGTGTAATATTGCCTTTCTGAAAAATGTTTTTCCATACTACATTATTTTATGAAAGTTTTATGTTGAATCTGAATCTCAGCCTTTACATACAGATATTTTACCTCATTAAGTATTTTTGGCAACAGTAAATAATTTTGAATTTCTACTATGCTCTAGACAATATCCTAAATCAGGTTTTGGCAAACTTTTTTTGTAAAAGGCTATATAGTAGATATTTTAGACTTTATGTGCCTTGCAGTCTGACATATACTCTACTCTGCCACTGGAACAAGAAAGCAGCCATTAACAGTACTTAAATGAGTAGATAGATGTTCCTGTGTTCCCGTAAAACTTTACAAAATCAGTGGAGCTCTGGATTTAGTCTACTAGCTGTAGTTTGCTTATCCCTGGGCTAAATAATTAAGTATTAATGTATATTCTGTATATAAAATATTAATGAATATCTTTGTTATTCAAATTATAAAATAATTTTACTGGAATGAAAGTTAAATTTTGAATTTATCTTACATATATAATAGCTTTCTGGAAATCAAAATAACCTTGAATGTGTTTGATTCCACCTTCTTTCTTTAGTGCCATGTGACATAGTAACAGTAATTATCATTTGTATTTGTGACAGCAACATAATGAGTTATCTGCCTTTTAGTGTTTTATTTTGTTTTAGAAACTAATTTCTCATATGTACTATGTAAAGAAATTATGCTCAGTAAAACACCTTCGAATATCTTTACTTAGAGAAAACATTTTCTGTTTTGTCATCTAAGAGACTTCTTTTATTCTTGTCTAAATATATCTGTTACTCCTTGTCGTTGAAATTTTCACTTTTTTGGATAAGTAGTACTTAGAACATGAATTCTCGTTTAAAAATTTTTTATACATATCAAGTATTTATTTAGTAAAGGCATAAACAATAATCTAAGTTTATCCTTGTTTAATATCTATTAACATATATATTTAATATCTATATATATAGTATATATAGAGATATATAAATATATTATATATATTTAATATCTATTAACATTATATATATATAAATATCTATTACCATTATTCTTGTTTAATATCTATTATTGTTTTTCAAATTATTTGCCACAGGGACTCTACTCTTCACAACTTCTTTTAAACACTTAGGGATTCAGAAATAAATGGAAATATGTGATGTTAAAAAAATCTCCAAATAATATAATTTTATTTAGAAGCTTTTGGTTATGTTAGAAACTACATTTCATAATAGAGATCTTAGCCTATAATGTTTACAGTAAAAATGCAGATCTATAAGATTATGTTTTGAGACTATAGATAGGTCTAACATAATTGCTAATTTTAATTTTATGACTACTGTACTTAATATTGACACAAACATTTTTTCTACCACTGAATTGCTACTATATCTTGATATATAAAATATATTTCAGTATTGTCTATGATTTACTTTAGTTTGGAAAACAAATTCACAAGTGGAAATTCTCATTTTGGAAATGGTAAAATGTAATGATAAAGTTAATTTCCCCCGTTACCTATCAAAGGAAAAGCACAGCTAAGACACATCAGTCTGAGGTTCTCTGCTCTCTGGACAGTTCATCTTGCTGCACTATCAAAAGGTACAAGAAAGTTTTCATTATCATGGTCAAAAGATATTCTTTCCTATGAGATGAGAAAATTTAGTGGCAGCCTTATATTTAGGCAGAGAAATTGGACATTGTAGGAAGTTAAAATCCGCAAATACCTACCTTCCATTGTAGGAGGTAACAATTAGCATTCACTCTATGACATTAGGCTCACTCTGTAAAAATGAAAATGCTCTTGGGATAGTTAGTGCTATTTATTCTAGGGAGCATATGGTTCCTAGTGTTTGTAGTACTGTTGGATAAGTCTTCTTTTGTCTCCTTTTTTTACTGATATCCTGTACAACACTTTTTGTGGTAACAGAGAGATGAACTTAATGCTGAAATTTTGAATACCTGTCGCAAGCACAAATGTTAGCTTGTCAGGAACTTAGGCAGACTTCAGGTCTGAAGATTCTGCAATCTAGTAACTGTTGTCATGAAAACATCCTTGAAAACTTGCCAAAACAAAAACAAATAAAATTTTTCCACAGCAATAGAAAAAGGAGTCTGAGCTATTCTATAATATGGGAATAGTGGATACATAATACAATGTTACTAGAATATGAAAAATAATAAAGAGGATAGACACATATTTTGCATCCATTATCAGCAAGGAGAAAAACAAAGTTAAGAAAAAGAAGAAACTCAATATCTCATTCCTCTCACCCTAGGTTTAGAAATTCAAAGCCTACATTTACTTGAATCCAGTCCACTTAGTTCATAAGAATGGATTTCTGACTCACCAGAATAATTTCTAGTAACCTAAACTCTTCTTTTGGAACATCTATTCAGAAAATACAAATGCTAATTTCTACCATGTCAGTGGCTAAAAGAAAATGTATGATTGCACATTATAACAAGAAATGAGACTAAAAGATCCCTGGAAGCTGTCCACCCTGGATAGTAGTTCTGCTGCCCTGGTCTATGAAGAGTTATTAGAAGTGTTTCTCAAAATCTGAGAACAAGTAATGGAGCAGGAGATGCTCCCACATAGTCCAAGTTTCTAACCACAATAAAATAACCCCTGCTGGATTCCTGTTATGGGATACACAAAAATATGGGATCCAGTTTTAGATAAGAGAGGAGAATTCTCAGAGAAAGGGCATGGTCAGAAGGGGGCTAAGGGCCATCCCTGAGGCTGGATAAATTTCTCTTTTTTCATAGATAAGTTAGCAGAAAGAGAAAAAAGCTAGAGACCATTTTTGTGTCAAAACATTTTAAAAATAGGAACACTAATTTTAGGACTTTTAAAGGAAGTTTTTTTCTTAATTTTTCTTACTATCAGAAAGCAAATAAAACAATAGAAAGTTCTCTGCTTTTTACTCTCCGTAAAATAATAGTCAATTGTGTCCCTATAAATAAGAATTTATTATAATGTAGAACATACTGGAAAGACAAAAGAAAATCTTGAGAAAAAATGAGATCAAACAATAATAAGAAAAGCCAGCAGAGTCTAAAATTTTAGTAGCAGAATTGAATTCAGTGTTAAAAATCAATAGAAAGAAAACTTAAGACAAAAAAAATGCAACCTGTATTTCAGAGGTCAAGTAAAAGATTTTTTTTGATACATAATTGAAAATGACAAAGGAGTCAAAATTATGTCATAAGTGATATGTATATACAAAATTGAAATCTAATTCTCAAGAGGCATTAGCAAATAATAATCTTGAACAAATAGTGGGAAAATAATAATCAACATTTTTATTCACGAAAAGTAAAATACCTGAGCTGAAAAGGCAAACAAATGTGAGGAAAAGTTATCTGAAACACAAATGACAAAAAAGCACTAATATCCATAATCTAAATTACTCCTATCCATATGTCTTAAACTCCCTCTGAAACAAATATATCAAAGCAAGAGAATAATTCAGAAAGTAATCTTATAGTATCGATAAAATGAAAAACAACAAGGCTAGTAGTCAAGTAAGTGCAAATTAAAACAAAATTAAAATAGTATTTTTATTAGTAACATTGTAGACTACTGAAATGCAATGATAATATTCAGTTGAATCTTTCAGGTTTCTGTTATGAGAGAGAAAGCACACTGAATTTGGTTGCTTTCAAAGATATTCACAAGGTGAGGGGAATATTTAGGAAAAGCACAGGGACGAGTGAGGAATCCTGGAGAGAATAATAGCAGGAGGCTGTTACCACTCAGCTTTGAAGAAGTAATATGAAGGATGAGGGAAGGCTTATCCGACTGGATATTTATATTAGAGAGAGAGGGAGAGAGTTAAGAGTTTTGTAGGTAAAGTTGGCCACCTGAAAGAAGTTGTGCCTTTTGACCAAAGTACACATAACACAGCAAATAGGGCAAGCCTGCCAGGAAGGAATGACGGGAAGAAAGACCTCAGATTCACATAACTCCCTCTCTCAAACATGTTCTCTAGGTTTCAGCAGCAGATTTTACTATTTTTCATCATCTTTCATCAAGCCCATTTATGGTGTAACCCATATGTCTATGTGTTTTGAGTTCAGCAGGAGAGAAAACTTTGCAACAGATTCAGATTGTCTGGCAAGGTGCTCTGACACTAAGGTATGTGATACAGCAGATTTGATGGGGGACAAAGTGCTTGTGACAAATAGGAATGCTTTAGGAAGGCCCCATAGGTAAAGTATTATGCATACACTAAGGATTTTTGAGCAAATATAAGCTATCTGTTGCAGAAATTTGTTCTTTTTGTGGAGAAAAAACTCTGCAATAACATTGTGCCAGGTAGAGACTGAGTGCTTTATCATGGGCCTCCAAACTACCAAGTAATCTAACGGCCCACCTTGGACTCAGTGTCTGAGCCATCAAGCCATAAATTTGAGTACATTAGTGGCACTCCATCATAAAGTCAAAATGGTAAATAAAAGAGTATACAAGGTAGTAGGTACTGGAGGCATAGCTAGGTTGCATAAGGAAGTGTCTCAGATGCTCATGGAATATCAAGCCATAAGACTTCATAGAGCATTCCCTATGATTGCTTGATTGAAGAAGAAAAGGGTTATCGGATCTAGTTTACAGGTGGTGCTGATAAGCATGCTGTACCACCTGAAAGTGGATAACTGCAAGGAAATCCTCTAAGTAGGAAAAGCTTTAAACTACATGTTTGGTGGCTAACTTTATTTTGAGAAAGAGTTGAGCAGAAGTATAAATCTACATTAACTCATCAAATATGTTTAATAGTTTGACTAATGGTCAAGGACTTGGAAAGAGCAAGATTGGAGATTTGATGACAAAGAAGTCTGGGGAAGAATTATGTGAATGGACCCCTAAATTTGGCAAATTGGGGATGTTTGTTTCCCAAAAAAGTGCACATCAAAATAAATCATAGGAAAAAGAAGGCTCTCAATTATCAGGTGATCAAGATAACCTACTTTGTGGGAGCCAATAATCTTCTTCCCCAGATGCTCTTGTCTTTGTTTAGTAGACGCATTACAATGTGCTGACAACAATAGGGAGGAAGGTTGTGTATGAGTTCAACAGCAGTCATTTGCATTCAACAAGGCTAATCTGATCATCGTTAACAGCAGAAACTATGAGTTTCTGATACGGCACCATTCCACAGGGAAACAGAAAGTCATATGAAAGCAAATTGGTTACATCGAACCATTTCCATCATGACATTTTTACCTTTGTTAGAAGATGCTTACCTTTTTTCTTTTTTATAATTAATATTTAACATCATTTTTGAGTTGTAATTAACATACCTTATAATTCAACTATTTAAAGTGTACCATTCAATGATTTTAGTATATTCACGTGGTTGTGCAACCAGAATCACAATATTATTTTAGAATATTTCACATTCCCACCAGCAATGTTTGATGGTTCTAACTTCTGAACATCCTCATCAACACTTGTTATTGTCCTTCTTTTTTACTATAGCCATCTAGTGGATGTGAAATGGAATTTTGCTGTGATTTTGATTTGCATTTCTCTAATGACTAACCACATTGAGCATCATTTCATGTTGGCCATTTGTATATCCTCTTTGGAAAAATGTCTATTCCAATCTTTTAACCATTTTTAAATATTTTGGATACAATGTTTTCTTTATTAGATATATGATTTTAAAATATTTTCTTCCATCCTGTGGTTTGTCTTTTCACTTGCTATTATCCTTTTTAAATGTTTTACTCAAAAACTTGATGAAGTCAAAATTATATATTTTTTCTTTATTTGCTGTGCTCTAGGTATCATAACAAAGAAACCAGTGCCACATGAAAAGATGTTCAACATTGCTAATTATTAGAGAAATGCAAATCAAAACTACAATGATGTACCACCTCAGACCAGTCAGAATGGCCATCATTAAAAAGTCTACAAATAACAAATGCTGGAGACGGTGAGGAGAAAATGGAACTCTCCTACACTGTTGGTGGGAATGTAAATTGGTGCAGCGACTAGGGAGAACAGTATGGAGGTTCGTCAAAAAACTAAAAATAGAGTTGCCGTATGATCCAGCAATCCCACTCCTGGGCATTTATCTGAACAAAACTATAATTTGAAAAGATATATGGCACCCCTATGTTCATAGCAGTGCTATTTACAATAGCCAAGATATGAAAACAACCTAAATGTTCATTGACAGATGAATGGATAAAAAGATGTGGTACATGTATGCAATGGAATATTACTCAGCCATAGACAAGAATGAAATAATGCCATTTGCAGCTACTTGGATGGTCCTAGAGATTATCATACTAAGTGAAGTAAGTCAGAAAGAGAAAGACAAATACCCTATGATATCACTAATATGTGGAATCTAAAATATGGCACAAATGAACTTATGCACAAAACAGAAACAGACTCACAGACATAGAGAATAGATTTGTGGTTGCCAGGGGAGGGGGAAGTATTGGACTAGGAGTGTGGGACTAGTGGATGCAAACTATTATATATAGAATGGATAAAGAACAAGGTCCTATTGTGTAGCACAGGGAACTATATTCAATATCCTGTAATAAAACATAATGGAAAAGAATATGAAAAAAATATGTATAACTGAATCACTTTGCTGCACACCAGAAACTAACACAGCATTATAAATCAACTATAGCTCAATTTAAAAAAAAGAAAAACAAACCAGTGACAATTTCCAAGTCATCTTTATTTGTACTGATTTATTTTAAATATTTTTATTCTTAGCTCTTACATTTCCATCTTTGATCCATTTTGATTTTATTATTGTAAATGGTGTGAAATAGGGATTCAACTTCATTTTTTTGCATGTGGCTATCTAGTGTCAACACCATTTGTTGAAAAGACTATTATCTACCCCATTTAATTGTCTTGCCATTCTTGTCAAAAAATCAGTTGACCCTAGAAACATGTGTTTATTTCTGGACTCTAATTTCTATTCCATTAATTTTTATTTCTATATGTCTATCCTTAAGCCAGTATCAGAAAGTCTGGATAACTGTAGCTTCATAGTAAGTTTTGAATTCAGTAAGTATAAGCCCTCCAACTTTGTCTTTTTTTCAAAATGGCTTTGGCTATTCTAGGTTACTTTCATTTCCATACAGATTTTAGGATCAAGCTGTAAATATCTGGGGTAGGGGAAAAAAAGCCAGGCTGGATTTTGATAGGGATTGGATCTGTAGACTAGTTTCGGAATATTGCAATCTTAAAAATATTATTTGCTGAGTCATGCACATGGTATGTTTCCAATTTTTTAAACCTCTAAACATTTTAGATGATTTTTTTTACTAGAGTTAACTTGCTTGAACTAATTTTACAAAGGCTATTTTCTCTGCAGTGTATAGCCTTTTATATCCCCTCTCAGATTCTTCCCCCTGTTTTTCTCTTTTAGCCTTTCTATCTAGGGTTTGTCCCTGGGTTGGCATAAGCCACTAATTGGTTTAATTCTGTGCTTAAGTCCCTTTAGCTAATTTGATTTTACTCTGTATCACTGGGTGTACATGTGGCTGGAGGCTGCTATCACAGATCAGGGTGTCTGTGAATTTTCTTCCCCCCTCAAGTTCAGCCATGGACTTGTAGCTTGTAGTTTCCTGTCTAATGACTCCTTAGAGCGTACATCCTTGAGTAAGCACATAATCTTTTAGACAGCCAGGGATGACCATAATTTTATTTTTAAGTCTGGCATCCTTCGAGTCACCCCTGAATCAAAATAGCTTATTGTTCAATGTTTGATCAGAACTCGTTTCAGCCCTTTAGGACAGTGAAGTGTCAGTCCCTTGTTGATGAATTTGTGTATATCTTGAAAATGGTTTCAAGTTTGCCTCACATTCTGCTTTGGTTGTCCCTGAGTGGGTACAGCCTAACAATTGTGTACAGCTTTTCTGAGCCCCAATGTTTACTGTGATCACAGAAAGGCTCTTCTTGGTTTTCTCTTCCGTGGTTCTCTTTATTAAATTTCTGATTGCTCTGCTATTTTGCTTCTGTCATGGAGCTGATAGAGCCTCTGAATTGCTTTTCACCAAGACTTTCATAGTTTTTGACATCATCCTTAACCATGGCTTTCTCCAATCTTTGGTCCAAATAAAATCAATCTTCTCAGGTAAAGCTGTGAAGTGTCTCATCCTTACAGCCTGCTTTTCACTGTGCAGAATCACTACACCACTGGACCAGAGGTGAGATCAGGAACCTGCTTTATCTGGAGTGACACCTTTGCTCTATGAGTGGGTACTGGTATTTGGGGAGTAGCAAAACCTGGCCTTTGAACTTCTGCCTAATGGGGGAGCAAGCTGAGGAAGGAAAATATGGAGTCCTAGTATTTTCTGTCTGTTGTGCCTGGAGTAGGATTTCTGCCCTGTAAATATGGACTTGGCTGGGAGAAAGGAGACCTGCTCCCTCAGCCATGCCTCTGGGAACAGAGCCTCTGCAACACAAAGGACAAGAAACAATAGCCTGAACCTGTAGACCCAGAATGGGAGCTTGGAGGACAGGGGAGTCCGGTATTTGTGGCTGTATATGCCTGGGATAGAGTTTCCATAACATGCAAATGATGGGGGAGGGATGTGTGGTAAGATAGCAGATCATATCTCAAAAGCCACAGACTTTCACCATCCTTGCCAAGATTTAGTAGATTTTCAAGTTTTGTGTTCACATTTCTTTATTTATTATATGCCCTTAGGTCAATTTCAGAGACTTTCAATGATAACACTTTTATAATATTCAGCACTTAAATTGTTGTTCCGCTGAGATCCTTATTCTACCATTTCAGAAGTCACATCTTAAAGGCACTGTGACTTTTTCTCCTCTACCCCCAGTGCTTTTGCTGTAACACTAATCTGTATATTTACAGAATGCATTCCACACATCATTGCTTCTAAAATGAAGCATGTTGCTAAATGTAACTAATTATAATTCAAGGAATAGTATCTAGGTCAAAGAATTCATTGGTCTTACTATGTGCTAAAGAGAGCAGATGGCCTGAAAGGACAACGGGATAACTTTTTGAATGCTTAGTTTTAGTCCCAAGCAGTAGTGTATCTAAACCAGCAACAAATAGATGGCATTATTTCTCCACAGTTAATATACACAGGTCAGAAAACCAAACGGTAGATATAGGTATGTCTCATTTTACCCCAAATTATTCGCTAGAAATTGCCACACAAATTTATTCTTTGCTTTATGTATGTATGCATGTATATATGTGTGCATATATACACACACACACATATATATGTCAGCATGTGCATGTTAATAGATACGAAGTATATGAAACTAATTATTTTTTCTTTACTTTTCTCTCCTTCTCCTACTCTTGTATGAGAGATCTAGTAATGATTAACCATATTTTCACCATTTAATTCCATATGTATTAAACAGGATAGCTCATTGAGATTGTAAATGAGCTAGAAGAGGAATAAATATCAAATAATAACGTGGCATACAGGATTGTATGTCTGCCTTTATGGGAGAGGTAAGCATGACTTTGGAGGTATGAGATAGTTACATCATGTTAGGTGGAAGTATGTTGCTACTGTCTACTTAAGATATCAAATATAATATGTATAATCCCTTGTATCATATATATCTTATATATGTATACATATTTTATATGTGTATATACTTATTACATATAAAATATATAAGGAGATACACGTATCTCCCCAGTTTGTGAGGAGGTGGACTGTGCTGTGTTATCTGGCCAGCTCAGTATCTTCCCAACATAATTCTGTCCAGCATGGAGGAGAAACCTGGCATAGGTTTCCCAGAATCTCTTTACCTGTGTGTTTTATGTTAGAATTGGCCAATAAGAGGAGATCACATGATATTTGGAAGGTGGACAGGATGGGAAACCTTTGGTTTTTTTGCGGTTGTTGTGATCAGACAAGATGGCCCTGAAGACTTCTCCATGACTTTCTGATGTCCATCATGACATCGAGAGGTGTCAGATTAGCACTTCTCTATTATGAATTTGTGCTTTCATGTTTTAAAGTGTGCTGGTGGCTTCACAGACCTCTCTATTTGCTCCTGTTTCACAGTGGAAGACATGCTGTTCTCCTCAGACTTTTCAGTAGTGCCCGTTTCTCATACGCTTCAGCTGAGATCTTTCAGATCATCCCTAAATTCTTTTTACATACTCCTAAGCTCTTATTCCTGCATATGTTCCCTTTATTCCCCTAACACATGTAGTGGTCAGTTTTTCTGACCAAACTGAGACTGACATACCATGCATGCCCAGTGTAATAGAAATGTGATCAAGTATTAAAATTTTCAGGTGTAGACAAATTTATTTTTATTAAACGTGTGTAACACTTTGAAAAATCAGTTAACATAAGAGTTTAAAAATTCTTTTGTAATATACAAGTGTATATATTTATACATATTTAAATATTATATTATAGTTAATGTAATATAATTTTTTACAGAAAATAATTTTACCATTTAATTTAATATATTTGCCCAACTAATCACAGCAGTTTCCCTTTCACATCTGATGACTTGGTGCTCTTGAATACTCTGTTCCACCTGTGCACTTCCTTTATTGCCCCCTCCACTGAAAAGGAGTGGGGAGCTGGGAACAATTAAGTACTTAGAAACTGATTAACGATACATGTGTTTTTAATTTGAGAGCAATATTTAATAATTAAAGTTTTCTGTGTGTTAAGACTCAAACTTTGTAATACATGGATACCTGTGGATTCATGGGCAAGAGTAGGGAGATGTGTGGGGCTTTAGGTTTTGACAATTACTTTTTTTCCTAGAATTTATGTCAGGTAACAGTCCATTTAAGGAGATTCCAGTCCTTCAAAGTGAAGGTGAAGCAGTGAAAAACAGTGCCAATTCACTCAGCTGAGGAACGGCTACAAAATGTGAACAAGATGAGTTGCATAACAATGTGCCCAGGAAGCGTGGAAAATGGATCTAGACCAAAAGCTCAGTTATACAACTATATAGATAGTGTAGCTTCCTCGTATTAGGGTCATGATCCTTCCCACCTACATGCCTCTCAGTTATTTATTTGCCACAATAACACGGATAAACTTTATTTATTTGAAGCATATTATATTGGTTCCTTTTAAAGAAATCCAGTAAGTCCTTTGCCAAACTTCTAGCAAGCATCATGAGCAAAGAAGGGTGTTAATTCTTGCACACTCCAGTAGAGAACATTTTAGTTGCCTGACACCTAAGTTTGTTTACCAGGGCTGGGAGCACATCAGTATTTAAGCAGCCTGGGAGACCTATCTAGCCAGGATGATTTCTAAACACACTAAATATAAAAACTCTTTTCAGGTCTGTATTCTTGGCTTTAACAGGATGTACTTTGAAATCAACTGTTTTTAAGTGAGCAATAGTAAAACTATACATAAGTCTTCTGAATTTCTCAGGGGAATGAGTGACGGTGGACAGAAGACTTTGGCGGCATCGTCCATGGGCTGTCTGTCCTGGTGGCGACTGGGCGCACGGAGACTATGAAACAGGCCAAACGGCTCTCTTTCCGGTCAAGGAGTAAAAAGCCAAGGCGCCGCGTCTCCTTTACTGGCGGTGGGCGGGGCGCGGCGAAGCGACCGCGTTGCTATTGGCGGCGGTTGGAGGCGTGGAAACTGAACGCGCAGCAGAGATAAAGGCTGCTTTGTTGGGCTTCCCAGCGCCTTGAGCGTCTCTGGACCAGCCAAGACTGCGCCGTGCCCGGTAAGTTCTTGTGGTGGTCCTCCGTGTCTGAGTCTCTTTGTGGGGCCAGTGGGCCCCTGGTTGGACGCCGGGTTCCGAGCCGGTCGTCCCTGGCCCCAGTGTACCGTCTGTGCAACGGGGCCCTGGGTTGGAGCGCCTAGTGAACTACCCCCACCCCGCACGTGCAAGTACCCTTGCAGGTTACCGGCACTAGCAAACCAGTCTCAGCCCTTAGCGGAGGAGACGCTAGTAAGGCCCGACAGGAGGTGTGGCTCGAGGCCAGCGCTGGGCTTCTCTGGCCACAGTCTCGTTATTCTGAGCAGTGGGTGGCTGAATGGGGGCTTGTTGAGGGTGCACCCTTCTCCGACCGGTGGAAGTAGCAGGCCTCCGTGATGCCCGGGACAGCCCAGCCCTGCAGTGTGACCTGGGCCAGCCCGTCCTCCCTGAGTCCCAGGTTCTTCCAAAGGCTACATGGGAGCACTCGAAAGCCCCTGTTTTTTTTTTTTGTTTTTTTGCGGTACGCGGGCCTCCCACAGCTGTGGCCTCTCCCGTTGCGGAGCACAGGCTCCGGACGCGCAGGCTGAGCGGCCATGGCTTACAGGCCCAGCCGCTCTGCGGCATGTGGGATCTTCCCGGACTGGGGCACGAACCCAAGTCCCCTGCATCGGCAGGCGGACTCTCAACCACTGCGCCAGCAGGGAAGCCCTAAAGCCCCTCTTTTTGAGAGGTTGTTTTGAATCTGTGTGGTCCTCTGGCTGGGTTTAAAGTCAGGGAGGCTGGGTGGTGGTCTGTTGGCTTCCTTAGTTGTCTGGGCACTTGAGCAGAGGGCTGAGACTAGTGTCCTAGGCCTTTTGACCCTTAATCTGGTGTTCTCTCCCCTCCCCGCAATGGGGATGATGAGGAACCAGAAAGCCTGTGGGATTAGAAGAGAGAGTGTTGGGAGGTTTGAGGGCTCCCTGGTTAGGGGTGGATCTGAACTTGCCTTTAAAGGTGGGCACTATTTTACCCTTGTTTTTCCAAGAAGCTCAGGTGGAGCTGTTGCTACTCTGTTGGGTGCCCTGCCATTCCTTCTCTTGTTGAAAGGTGGACTCAGGCAGGTGTGTTGTGGTTGGAGCTGGGCTTGGGACCATGGGGCCATTTGTTCTGGTTACAGCTCTCTGGAGTGGTAGAGGCCTTGCTCTGCCCCCAAGGACATTTTTTTTCCCGCCAAGAGGAGGCTTTGCTGGGCTCCCTAGTGTGCCCAAAGTGCTTCTTTGAGGTTTCTGTTGTTTGGGGTAGGGGGAGATGTTTGCATGGCTGAGGTATAACTCTTTAAGTGCTAAGACATGAACTGCTGTTGGATGGAGAGAGTCTCTGGAATATTATCTCCATGTCTTCCTAAGCTACTGCTTCTTTGATGTTGGGTGGAGTGGAGACGGTGGTAAAGCCACAAGGGGCTTGTTCAGGGCTGACCTTTGGGTTCACTGGCCAGTCCTAAGTGGGATTGAGGGTATGGGACCTGATTCCTGAGATGGGGGATACTGAAAGTCCCCATTTTCTGTCCTTGGGTCTTTTGAAAAATAACTTTATTGAGATATTATTCGCATACCATAAAATTCACTCTAAAAAAATATCTTTTGACCCAATTTATTACTAGACCAGCACAAGTCACTCACCCAACGGTGTAAACATATAGTAAAGTAAAAACTTGTGGAGATTAAAGATGACTTAAGAAATTCCCATATTTGGTATATTGTTTGGTGTTATTGATGGATGAATAATCTTTGGAAAATATTATTTTATCCAGGATAATCAAGTCATAAATCAATAGCTTCCAAGATCAGATTTGAAGCATTTCCACTAGACAATTTGATACTTATTTTTATTCTATCCCGTTAAAAATTCACTAGAGAATTCAAGTGGATGAAACGCTCAACTTCCTTAGGCAAACCTAACTTCTAAACTGAGATAACTTTAATCTTTTGTACCTTATACTATAATTCTGAATAAACTTCGAAATCATCATTTGTGTGCTGGTGAACATACTGTTATAAATGCTAGCCAGGATTATGAACAATACAAGTAAAAGTTGGGCTTGGTCTTTTTGAATGCTACCTGTTTCCTGCAGAGGTGATTTAGAAAAAGTCTTCAACTTGAAAAGTCTTTAGTTCAAGACATTTACTTTTTCATTATTTTTTCAGATCCCAAGAGTAACCAGTATGTTTCTGACCTTTGTAGTTTAGTTGGAACGTGGATGTTGTGTTCATTATGTATGGTATTTATGTTGATAATGGCCAATTTCTTATTTCCAACTTCATTATCTTGGACTGCTCCCTTCCACTCTCTCTATTCTTAACAAACTAGAATGATTAATTCTGTTAAATAAAATGTAAGTCTGATTATCTCAGACTTAAAATGTTCCCCATCTAACTCAGATCATTATATAGATGTCAAACAAGCTTTTTAAACTTAATATGTTCAGAACCAAACTCTTTTCATCCCACCTCCTTCCTGCGTATGTGAAATATGTTACTTTCACAGTTTTAGTTACCTATTGTTATTATTAGCAATTAATGTGTACCAGTGGTTTAGTCCAAAATCTTGGAGTATTTTTGACATCTTTCTTTGTAAACATTTCCCATTCAATTTGGCAGCAAATTTGGTTGGCTCTACCTTTAAAATATATTTGTAATTGACTATTATTATTGTCACTGCATAGATCTAGTCCGTATCACCATGATCTCTTACCTGCATTGTGCTAATGGCCTCCTAACTGGTCTTCCTACTTCAGAATTGCTCACCTTCATCCTAGCCTCAACACAACTTTAGTGATCCTGTCAGAGTATATGTCACTCTTTTGCACTAAACCCAGCAAGCCTTCTTCACATTTCACTTAGAGAAAAGTCAAACTCCATAGTTCAAATCTTAACCACCTTCTTATTTCCTCTGTGACCTCATTTCTTGTTACTTGACTACCACCACTATTCTTCTTCAGCCATCTTGGTCTCTTTGCTGTTCCTTAGACATACCAGATACTCTACTTCCCTGGGCTTTTTGCCTCTCTTAGAATACTTTATCTAAAAATATGCTCCCTCATCTCCATCCAGTCTTTACTCAAAATTGACGTTTTTTTCACCAAAAACTTCTCTATCCTCCATATTTAACAATAAATACTTCCCGCCCGTTAAGCCTAAAACTTTCCACATGTTTTCTCCAGAGCACTTATCACTACCTAACATTACACATATTTTACTTTTTTTGTGTTATCTCTCCCACTACAATATAAGCTCCATGAGATGATATGTTTCTTTTGTTCAATGCTATATCCCTAGGGACTAGAAGAGGGTCTGGCACAAATGTGTTAAATGAATATTCATTAGTGAATAAATTAATGAAATACATTAAATAATTGTGACTCAATGCAATTAAAATGTATTTCCTATTTGACAATGATATGTAAGATTAAGAGCTATTAAAATGGATCCCATATCACCACACTAGAAATTTATCAGTTCCTATAGAATTTCTGTTTTTTGTTTGTTTTTAAATTATATTAATAAAAGCGTATCATTAGGTAGTACATTGATGCCTTCAAAGCATTCCAACAGCTAAGACCATATGAAGAAGCCTAGAAAGCCTCCAGTGTAATTCACAGATTCATTCACTCAAAATTATCTCACAACGTTAGTGTTTGCAGGTTTAAAATCGTTAAAAATACTCCTCTTGGCAAAACTCTGGCCATTACATTACTTTTTAGCTATAAAATTAACAGTAAGTTCATATTCAAATTAGTTTATACATAATTTGCATGAAAGAGGCTTTCAAATAAACACCATGACAAGCCATTGAAATGTTGATATTTAATTTAGGCCTTCATCATTAAGTAGAATAAAAGGCTACTCATTAAAAGGGCACAAATTTAAGAAAGAAAATTATGCTACATCTAACCACAAGTTTGGATAGTTTCCTAAGGTTTATGGGAGGATAGAATACTTGCACTTGTATGCAACAGACAGGCTTTCTATAGAGCAAAAATACAAGTAGTAGACTTTGGGGATTATCATAATAGTTTCATTATTTAAAAGCAAGAAGAGAAGTTCAGTGTATCCTAATACATTCTTGGACCTGAATTGTTTAAAGCTCTTATTATTTTATAGAGCTGCTTGAGGAGAATCACACTGCCAAAAGAAAAACAACTTAAAACAAAGAAGGAAAATAACCTGTTTAGTTGAATTCATTGATTCATTTTATGTTGCAAACAATGTCTTGAAGCAGGCATTGGGACTGTGCTTGACTGTTACCTCTGACAGACACCTACTGCCTATCGCTGTTGAAAAATGTCCTTATCCGCTTTTATTTATGATAAAAACCCTCCAGAAAGTAGGCATAGAGGGAACTAACCTCAACATAATAAAGGCCATATATGACAAACCCACAGCCAACATCATTCTCAATGGTGAAAAACTGAAACCATTTCCCCTAAGATCAGGAACAAGACATGGTTGCCCACTCAGCACAATTACTAAACATAATTTTGGAAGTTTTAGCCATAGGAATCAGAAGAAGAAATAAAGTGAATCCAAATCGGAAAAGAAGAGGTAAAACTCACTGTTTGCAATGACATGAAACTATACATAGAGAATCCTAAAGATGCTACCAGAAAATTACTAGAGCTAATCAATGAATTTGGTAAAGTAGCAGGATACAAAATTAATGCACAGAAATCTCTTGCATTCCTATACACCAATGATGAAAAATCTGAAAGAGAAATTAAGGAAACACTCCCATTTACCACTGAAACAAAAAGAATAAAATACCTAGGAATAAACCTACCTAAGGAGACAAAAGACTTGTATGCAGAAAACTATAAGAATTGGGTGAAAGAAAGTAAAGGTGAATCAAACAGATGGAGAGATATACCATGTTCTTGGATTGGAAGAATCAACATTGTGAAAATGACTATACTGCCCAAAGCAATCTACAGATTCAATGCAATCCCTATCAAACTACCAATGGCATTTTTCACAGAACTAGGACAAAACATATATATTAAAAAAAATAGGAGGCTTGATGATCTAAAGATGATTAGTATGATTTAAAGAAATATTTTAATATTTTCAGCACATTTCCAATCCATTTGGAAAACAGAGTGATAGCAAATTCCAGAAGAAAACCCCAAAATTGTGAAGCTTTCAGTTCTGTTTTCTGTTCACAGTGATTTATATAATCTCTGGGTAAGCCTCTAGGCCTGAAGGCTAAAGAAAATACAACAGTGAATGTCATACAGTTCATCCACAGGTGGTTCCTACTTACAAAATCTTTGTCTTGGGCCACTTGATTTTATGTGTCAACTGGGCTGGGCTTTCATGCCCAGTTGTTTGCTGAAACACTAGTTTAATTGTTGCCATGAAGGTATTTTGTAGATGTGACTAACATTTTTAATCAGTGACTTTAAGTAAAGGAGATTATCCTCCCTAATGTGGGTGGGCCTTATCCAGTTAAAGGAGTTAAGAGGAAAATCACATTTTTCAGAGTAGAAGGAATTCTGTCTCAGAAGTGTAACATAGAAACCCTGCCTTAGTTTACAGCCTGCTAGCCTGCCCTACATCTTTCAGATTCAAGACTATAAGTATTCAGGTATAAACTGATGTTCTGTTCTAAACTGAGGCACAAAAATTCAGTTATTACAAAGCCAAGAATTAAATGGGGTAATTGGAAGGTTAGAATCTTACACATCTCATATATTAATGAGGAAAGTAGATCTCTGGGTCTGTTAAGCATAGAGGTATTCTGTTATTGATGATTTATTTAGTGAATATATTTGTGTTTAGTTGGATTTAATTATTGAAATCTTGTTTTGAAAATTTCAGTTCAAAATACTTCCAAAAATAACACCTGCTTATATTTAGTATGTTGATTGATGTGTGTTTGTGTGTCTAACTTATGTTTGAAATCCTGTGCCAAACACTTTCAACACATAAATTAATGTCAGTTAAGTACAACTTAGTGTTTTCACTTTTTTTTCCTTATTTCTAAATTTTGGAAAGCTTTAATTATACCGAAAAATTATTAAAAATTTTTTTAAAAGAAAAAAGTATAGACAAGTATCTTTCCTTTCACTCATTCTTCTTGAATCGTCTTCTTAGCCGGGAAAGAAATATGCTGGAATTTCTATTGGTAATGGAGCATGCCAGTTGCATAGTCAGTATGAGATTCCATAGTTTCTAACTGAATTGATCAGTATGGGTAGTGTTATTATCACTATTTTATCACTATTGTTATTGTTTTTACTACCATTGGTCTTTCAGTAGCCACATCCTCACTTAACCAGGGAGTTATTCTTTATTTAAGTTATAACTAAATTAATCCATATATATATACTGGAATATATTTGATAAATGGATGCTTAGGAACTTAATCATTTATATATGAAAAATTACTTTGCAAATCATAGATTCGGTAAATAATTTATTAAAATTACCTATCAGTAGCGAAGTTTTGCTGTTCTTCAAATCTTGATAGGAAAAAATAAACATCTAGGGTGTAATCTTTGGATAAATTATAATCTTAGACAAGATTATACATATTTAGAAAAACTGTGTGTTGGGTATAAAATAGATAGGTCTGAGTATTTAACCCACAAAGAGAGCAGCATTTAAAAAAAAAATTATCCAAGGAAGGATAACTCTTTTCTCATTACTAGACAGTATGAAACATTTAAATAAATTATAAAGTATGAAGTAGGTACTCATGTTGTTTACATTTCTAAATTTAATCTATATCTGAGATAATTATATAAGCCGATGGCTTCCTTAACACATTTTCAAACTATTTGAAATTAAACATATAGCATACATAAATATACACATACATATATATGCATATTTGCATATTTATGCACACTGTACAGCATACTTTTAAAATTGTCTGATAATAAAGAGAGGTAAAACATAAGAAAAGTGGTTTTTTCAAATGCATAATATTTGTTATTTTATGTTTCATATGACAGTTTATACTTACTGAGAACTTCAGATGAACTGAGCTCTGTGCTTGAATGAGGACATCAGAGATAATATAGATAAGCTCTCTGATTTGAAATTGCTAATAATTAGTAAAAGAGATGTACCATCATAATGTTGTTCAAGAAATACTTTACAGAGATATTTTTCCTTAAGACTTAGCCCTTAGAATAAATACGTTTCCAACAGAATGGAAAGGGGAAGTGAGTCAATTCTTGCATTTCATTTTGATGTAATAAAAATTTAGCACCTGTATTCTAGAATATCTGAAAAATATGTGTTTCTGTAACTATGTGTTTATATATCAATATATAGATATTTATATGTAATAATACAGGAAGCATTATTTGTGCTTCCAAATGAGCTCAACATCTAGTGGAAGGGAAATACCATATTATAATTTATAACAATATTGTATTTGTCATTTTAATAATAATATAAGGATATATTGTTTCTGTTATTTAATCTTCACTGGGAATTTATTATGTACCAAAGAGTGTGAAAAGGACCCTTTAAATTTCATTTAAGTTAATTAATCATAGAGTGATATAAATATAGTAGCATGAAAGATGATGGTAATTATTCTGGCTGATGGAAAATAGGAATATTTCACATTATTCAAAACTAAATCTATATTTGAGAATGGGGAGGATTCTACCCAGTAGCGGAAACTTATTCCTGAAAGAGGGAATATTTTCAGAAAAAAATGAGGAAACTTGAAAATGAATGGAGTATTACGAAAACTTGGTCAAGGACAGTTTGAGTGGAGGCTGGAGTATAATGTTCTAAAGGTGGTGGTGAGAGGAGAGGATATGGTAATAATAATGATGATAATAAGTTGGAAGACTGATTAAGCTCAAATTGTAAAGAACATCATTTGTCTATTAATTTTCTATCAGCAGTGGAAAAAAACTAAAAAGAAATAGATCAGAGGAGTATGAGATATTGTGTTATAGAATGGTATCTAAGAAACAAAGCTGGAATGAAATAAAAAAGCCAAAATACATCAATATATCTATATCTATATCTATAGATGTGCATATGATTACTCTTAAGCTATTACTGCTAACATTTTATTCTCATGAAATAAATCATTATAGAAATGTGTATTTAGAACAAGAGTTAGATATTTAATACCTATAAAAGAAAAAAAAGAAAGGAACAATGGAAAAAGTAAAGAAAGGGTTAAAAGGAAGGCCAGAAGAAGAGGAGGAAAGAAGAAAGGAACAGAGGAAGGAAGGAAGAAGCAACTAAGTAAACAGGCATAAATGACCAATACAGGGAAATGTTTGAGTATGTTCCAGCAGATCTGCTAGTTCAGATAATATGAAGTCATTAAGATGAATTTTTGAACTTCATGAACAGACTTACAATAGAAGATATCTAATGGGCATGTAGATTATAATTGCAACTTTAGAGTGTTAAGAGCACAAACAAAAGTCAATATACCATGTTGAAAGTTATACTAGGTGGTGGTACTCTGAGTGTTTTAGATTTACATTATATTTTGCCATGTTTTTAATGTGAAAGGGCAAAATAGTAACGGCAGTTATTGGAGAGAATTTATGAGAGAAGCAGCATAGGGAGAAAGTATTAAGAAATTCAGTTTGCAGGTGTCGCAGGTAAGATGATGAGCCTTGAATGAAATATTATCTTTTTTTATAACTTTCTATCAACATATTCAGTTAAAATGCAATATATTAAGATTTTAAAGTTCTTTTTACATTACAATCAAATTCACGTATTATCCAAGTAAAAGAAAAAAAATTGAAGGCGTCATATAATACATCTCAGGGGCAACCACAGTATTTGGATATATCCTTATAGTTATTTAAATATATATATATATATGGCAGTGTGTCAGTGTCATAAATATATATAAATATATATATATAAATTATATGTATTATATATAAAGGAGGTCATATTATTAATATTAGTATTTAATTCTCAAAAAAGACTTTTAAAAATTTTATAGAAAACTGAACCTAAGTGTCTAACTCAGTGACTTTTCACAGACTGAACAGCAGTGTGAAACTAAGAATCAGATTAAGAAAGAGATATTGCCAGTACACAAGTAGCCTTCTCATATCCTTCAAGTTACGACTGCCACCTCCTCCAAGAGAACCAGTATTTCAACTTCTTATGGAATATATTAACTTTGACTGTTTTGTACTTTACATAAGTAGACTCATATAAAGTACACTCTTTTTTATCTTGCTGCTTTAACTCACCTTTATGTTTGTGAGATACATATTGTTGCATGTTGCTCTATATCATTCATTTTCATTACAATATTCCAGCAAGTGATTATATTGCAGTTTAGGTACCCATATTTTTCATTGTATTTTGCTGATACAAGCATTCATATTGCTGTCATTTGAGGGTATATGTACCTGTTCTGTAGGCTGTATACTAGGAATGGAAATTCTGATTTATAGGGTTTGTATATGTTCAGCTTTAACAGACGGTGCTAAACAGTCTCCCAAGATGGTTTTACCAATTTACTCTCTTCATCAGTATATGAGAGTTCTGGTAGAGTAACATATCCTTGCTTTGTATGTGTTTTGTCTTTTTAAAAATGTCTTTTCTAGTGGGTGTATGGTAGTGTGTTGTGTATATATAAATATATAATATATATATACACAACACACACATTATATATAGACACATTTTATATATACATTTTATATATATATATATATATATATAACATGTAAGGTCTACGATATATTAGATAGTTTTTAGAGCAGCTTTATGTTCACAGCAGATTTGAGAGAAAGATATGGAGATTTCCCAATACCTTCTGCCCCCACAAGGGCATAGGTACCCCCTTAATCAAATTCTCCCACCAGAATGGTACATTTGTTACAATCAATGAAACTACATTGACACATTGTTATTACCCAGAGTCCATAGTTTACATTAGGGTTTTTCTTGATGTTACACATATATTAAGTTTGCACAAATGTATAATGACATGTATCCAGCATTTTAATGGCATATAGAAAAGCTTCCTACCATAACAATCCTCTGTGCTCTGCCTATTCATTCCTTCTTCCCCTCTAAACTCTGGACACCACTGATCTTTTTACTGACTTCATAGTTAGGTCTTTTCTGGAATGTCATATAGTTGAAATCATACAGTATATAGCCTTTACAGATTATTCTCTTTTACTTAGTAATATGCATTTAAGTTTCCTCTTTGTCTTTTCCTGGTTTGATAGTTCATTTCATTTTAGCACTGTATAACGTTCCATTGTTTGGATGTACTGAAGTTTGTTTATCTGTTAACTTACTGAAAGACATTTTGGTTGCGTCAAAGTTTTGACAGTTATGAATAAAGCTGCCAGAAATATCTGTGTGCAGGTTTTTGTGTGGACATGTTTTCAACTCGTTTGGTTAAATACCAAGGAATGTGATTGCTGGGTTGTATGGTAAGAGTGTGTTTAATTTTGTAAGAAACCACCAAACTGTGTTCCAAAGGGGCTGTATCATTTTGTATTCCCACCAGCAATGTGTGAGTGTTCTTTGCTCTATATCTGTGTTAGCATTTGGTGTTGTCAGTATTCTGGAGTTTGGCCTTTGTAATAGGTTGTAGTGATTTCTCATTGTTGTTCTGATTTGCATTTCCCTGATGACATATAATGTGAAGCATCTTTTCATATGATTATTTGCCATCTGTATATCTTCTTTGGTAAGATATCTGTTAATATCATTAGCCCATATTTTAAATGGGTTTATGTTTATTGTTGAGTTTTAATAGGTTAGAAGCTAAGACCAAAGGAAAGCTCTTTTGACAAAATGAAAGAAAAAATTAACACTAGTTGGAACAAAACTTGGAAAGAGAACTAGGTAATATGTCATAAATGACATAGTAATTTTTAGGAATTTTTTTTTATTCTAAAAGAAATGAAAAGGCATTGAATGGTTTTAAGTTGAGAAGTGTCATAATCACACTTGGATTTTTGGAAGAATTGCTTTGAAACAACACTGAATTAAAGTGGTTTTACAAATAGAGCAATTAGAGTCAAGGAAAACAACGATACGATTTTATTATAATTCGGTTGAGAGAGTACTTTTACCTTCACATCATTTTCACTCACAATATTGAAACTACTGTTTATTGTTTTCTGCATACACTTGGAGAGAGAAATGTCCAGTGACTGATACTTGTTCCATTTGTTGGTTACTGATTTTCATCCCCTCCATCAATATAGTTCTCCCCTCTTCCTCTCCCCCACCCCTCTCTAATATATTCAATAATTTTCTAGTTTTAGTTATTTCAGATTTAAACTCAAGTTTGTTTTTTTTTTTTTTTTGCGGTACACGGGCCTCTCACTGTTGTGGCCTCTCCCGTTGCGGAGCACAGGCTCCGGACGCGCAGGCTCAGCGGCCGTGGCTCATGGGCCCAGGCGCTCCGCGACATGTGGGATCTTCCCGGACCGGGGCACGAACCCGTGTCCCCTGCATCGGCAGGCGGACTCTTAACCACTGCGCCACCAGGGAAGCCCCTAAACTCAAGTTTGATAATAAGTGCGGAAACAAAAAATTAAGACATTTCAAGACTCTACTTACTAATAATTTCTTCATGGAAAATCTCTGACAAGAAAATATCTGCGAATTTTTAAAACATGCAAATTGCTTTTCAAAAGGTGGTTGTTTGACAGTGTTTTATACGTTTTGATTTAATTGTAGGAATGATATAGAGGTAGAAGGAAAATAAGAAATCAACTAATACAATGACTTACAGGTGAGAAAACAGAGGCTCAAAAAGTTATAATGGTCATTTGTTTAATACCTGACTTTTAGTTCTGCAGATCTGCTTATATCATTACCTTATAGATATTTGTCAAAATGAATATACCTATCCTTTAACAGAAATGTTGACCTTATGTAGTGCAATTTTTCTCCAGTAAAAAAGAACTTTTTTTCTCTACTAAGTTATCTCTGACATAGTAGAGAGAACAGAGATTATGAAATGTCTTTAAATTTTGAACATGTTTCAATAACCTGTCAGCTCTAAGACTATTCATTTAACTTAACTTGCAAAAAATTCTGAAGGCCTATTTCATCACTGACTCCCAAAGGTTAGACCAAGCTTGAACTTTGAGCAATGAACCTTTAGAGTGAGGGCATATTGAACTATAATTTGTCATTTTTCAGGAAAAAAAATGTACCTATTGCAAGAAATAGATGGGAACTTAGTTCTCTCACCTCACTTGTGCTTGAGAGGGCAGACTGTCATTCTCTGCAAGAATTCAGAAAGTCTAATTTGGCAAATGCCAGGAATTTATTATCACTGAATTTGATAAAGTAAGAAACCATTGCATTTTTTGTCAGAAAAATTTCAGCATATGTATTATATTCCAAGGTGGTTATTTATTTTAATTATTTTATTTATTTTAAATAGAACATTTCAAGTATTAAGACAGTCAATCTGGTAAGAGTTATGTAGAGTAAATTCTGTTTAAGGAGTTTGGCTAAATATTGACTTACACTTTTTAATCTGATGTACATTGGTAAATGTACTGCTTTATTTTATATGTATTTCAAAAATAACATTTTGTAGAAGTAGTAGTGCTTTTTTTGTGTGTGATGGTTTGAGTTGACAAAGTATTCTGACATTCATTTTATTTTTCTCAGAAACCCTGGCATATATCTTCTCAAACACATTAATGTCCCTGTCTCAACTGGCAGGGACAGAAAGTTCACTTGTATAAGGGAAACTTTGTTTCTAATGAAGTGGTCTGTTAGTTTTGGAAACAAATGCCAATTCTTTCTGACGGTTCATACTTTTTCTCAAAATCAACAAAAATATAATCATATAAATTAGCACCTGCTAACATAAGTAATATAAATAAAATAACCTAAGATTCACACAAACACAATACACAAATTGGCATAAAATAAAAATGATGTCTGCAAGTGTGAATGAAAGAAACTTTTTGTAAGCTCTGACCATTCAAAAGAGGATGATAAGAAATGGGGAAGTAATGTTGGTGGAGTGCTGGATTATTACATGATAGGGTTGAAACTAAATTGAGTTTTGTATGTTCAGTGAAAATGTCTTGTAAATCCTCAAAATCCTCTTAATCTGGCTGTTGTGTAATTCTCCAATTTTATTTAAGCTACATTTGCCACACTGTCTTCACTAATGTCAAATTAAACTTCTGTTACTTATTAGAATATTGAACAGCTATGAAAATGACAGAAATATAGATTTATATTTAGTGATGCATAAAGATACCCAGCATATTTTAAAGTCAGTAATTCATGTATCAGGGTAATATATATTTATAAACATGATTTTCTAAAAAAGAATGAATGCACATATGCTTCTATAAATTGTAAAAGAAACTTTTCATAGTTTATGCTCTGGGAAACTGGACTTTTTTGTTGCAGTTTTCAGATCTTTAACTTTTCTTTTTCACTATGCACATAGAATAATTTTAAAATATGATTAATTCACTATTACAAAAAATAAATGGATAGAAAGAAAGGATTTCTCATCAGGCAGTTTAATGTGAAGGGAGACATTGTGGTACTGCAGGTTTTTGGAGCTCCAAGTCTACAAGGTGGCTTCCCCAGTTACCAAAATTTCTCCACCAAGAAAGAAAACATATTAAATTGTCATCATTTAGTATAAGATAGTATCCCATTTCTTAATGCAGTATGCTTTCCTTCATTTTAAAATGAATCCTTATTCTACAAAATTTTATAAAAATAGAATCATTAATATAAAGTATCCTAGCAAAATATGTGGAATTACAAATGCTAAAGCTTCAATATGTTATCCAGAAATTGAAATTATAAACACAGCACCATTCATGGAACTCTTCCATAGGACAAGATTAATTTCAGTAATGCTTCTGCTTTAAGCATCATCAGTATATTTAAGATGAATCATGTTTCAGCGAGGTATATTGTTGGAATATTTGATGCATATTAATGTCCTCACAGTTGTGGTTATTTATCTTCATATTCAAAAGTTGTCACAATCTGAGCAATAGTAATGTGCAAAGTCACTGCTCTACAAAGTCTCCAGTTATGCACAATGGAACAATTTTTTTAAAGATGAGACATACATCTTAAACTTTTTTGCTCGTATGTAACATCTTTAAATGCTTTCTGAAAAATGAGTATTGTTAAAATTCTGGTTTCTATCTTTCATAATATAAAAATCTCAAGAAAACCAGAGGCACCAACCAGACTGAAAATATCACTCTGTTTTGTTCATGAAGATATTAATATATTGTATTTGTCAGTATCTGAAGTTACCTTTAAAAATTAAAATATAAAATCATTGGGTTGTCTACCCGCATATACATAAAATTTTACTCCATTTCCTTCACCTTTTTGATGAAGGTGAAGGAAATGGAGTAAAAAATTGGAATTTTTAATTGAAATTAATTTTAATGTCTACTGAAATTTCCACACATATTTATTTCCAAGCCAGGCCACACTTTTGAATTTCAAACCTACATGACTACTACGTAACTGAATTCTTCAACGGGAATGTCTTATTAACACCTCAAACAAACGTGCCTAGAAGAGTGAGAAATCGTAGGGACTTCCCTGGTGGTACAGTGGGTAAGAATCCGCCTGCCAGTGCAGCGGACAGGGGTTCGAGCCCTGGTCCGGGAAGATCCCACATGCCGCGGAGCAACTAAACCCGTGTGCCACAACGACTGAGCCTGCAGTCTACAGCCCGCGAGTCACAACTACTGCAGCCTGCGTGCCTAGAGCCTGTGCTCCACAACAAAGAGAAGCCACCGCAATGAGAAGCCCACCCACCCGAACAAAGGGAAGCCCCCGCTGGCTGCAACTAGAGAAAGCCCGTGCACAGCAACGAAGACCCAACGCAGCCAAATAATTAATTTTTTTTTTAAAGTGAGAAATTGTAATCACTCTCTTGGCTATGATTGTTCTTCTAGTATTCCCAGTGTATATCAAAAAAATATATTCACTTACCAGTCTACCCATATCAGTTCTTGTCTTTATCATTGCACTGAGAGTAATCTCTTAAAAACTGCAAAACTTTTATTTTCACTTCTTTGCTTAAAATCCTGTGGACTCCATGTTGCTCGTAGAAGATATTCCAAAATTCTTAAACTACCCTACAGGATTTTAAATGGTAAGGTCTTTTCTTACCTTTATAGCCATACTTACCACTCTTCCATTTTATTATTTTTCGGCACCCATATTTTCCTTCTTTCAGTTCTTAATTTTGACCTGATCTCAGTTCTTTGATAATTTCTTACATAACTTTCCCTTTAACTATCTCCGAAATCAATGTAAAATAAATCTTTATATCATACCAATTTGCTTACCTTTAATCTTTCCTTTTTCTGTCAATGTTTCAACTATTTTTCACATCACTGAAGCCATTTATTTTTGTCTCGTTCCTCTACTTGACTACCAAGTAGGTCAAATCAATGACCAAGTTTTTAAATTTAATCATCTTACTTCAAAAGATTAATAATGTCTTTCACCTTATTTTCAGTCTCAGTGCTACAGTGTCATTCAGATTCCCATCATCTTGCTGTTTTAATCTAACAACCATGTTCCTATCCTTTCATTTGTCCATTTTCCTATCCTTCTTTCATTTGTCCATACTCCATTGATGCATGACATTGTCCCAGACGCTGGAAATAAAATAGTGAACAAGATTGGTCTGTGTCTCATGGGGTTTATATTCAACTCAAGGAGATGAACAAGTGGATAAATAACTAAGCAAAAAATAATGGACTGTTATTACACACCATTATCAAACTGAATGTTATATAATTCAATGAATAGGAACCTTACAAAATTCTCCTCATTATTTTAGGTATTTATTGTTATATATATTTATGTGTATGTATATACATACACACACACATATATATATTTCACTGTAGAAATGGTTATCTACATTATCTTATTGAATGCTTCCCTGGAATATTCTTTAGTTTTTATTATTTACTTTTGTAGAGGACACAAACAAGAGTCAAAGACATTACATGATTTTTAAAGGACCTGTAGCTGTTGACATGTTGATGAAATTTATGGATATGAATCTAGATAAATTCTCAGGCCCAGAGAAGCATGCTCCCCAACCTCCAGTGCCCTCCCCTTTCTATATTTTTTTGAGATGAGGTAACTCTGAAAGTATGGAGTATATAAGTTGTATTTGATTTATATCTTCAAGTGTTGTTTACTAGTGTTGTTTACTATTGTTATCATCATCATCATTACCTTGGGGAGAAGAGAGTATACAGAAGGGTAATTTACTGGACTATCTTTGCAGTAGTTATTACCAAGATGGAAGTGAGGAGAAAAATAACCCCTAAAATTATAATTTAATGATACGAAAATATGTTTAAAGAAACCTAAAAATTATTCTTTCTGCAATTTTCTAATAAGGGTATTTATACTGAGGTAGTATAAACAACATTCCGACTCAAACTCTCTCACTCTTTCTTCCTACATCCTTTTTGTTTCCAAGTCCTGTAGAATTGAATATTTGAAGTTATTTTTGTTTTTCTTCAGCTGCTCCTTCCTTCTAACACTATGCGTTTGATTTTGAGCCTCTTGTTATCCCAAGACACTTGCATTTCTGTATTATCTGGCTTCCTTATTTCTCAATTATTTTGTTTAATTCACAACTCTGAGTATAGCATGATGACTAAAAAAGACTAATTTTTCTTCCTAGGTATGCACTGCTTAGTTGCTGTATGTGTGATACCACAAAGCACCCAGTGTCCCACCTTTTGTTGTCATTAACTTTTTCTGTCTGACTTTGAGGAATTCAGTCTGTCTCCAATCTTTATTTCAAATACCTCATAAAATCCATTTCTAATGTCTTTGTATAAATCTGTAAGTGAATATGTGCAAAGAAAGGAGAAGAAAACGAAAAAACAGAATGGCAATACTTGGCATTTGGGGATTATATAACAGTTTTCTTTTTTGCATATTTCTAAAAGAAGATTTTTCAAATATTTTAACACTGTCATTTCCATAATAAAAATGTAATTTAATTTACAGAAGAAGCAATAAGAATGAATTTTGTCATGTGACTTTGCCTTAAAATTATTAAAATTTAGTAGCTAACACAATGTTAGTTCACATTTGAAAACTGAATGATAAAAGATTGCTCAGAGTTTTATATATAAGAATTTTAGTACACTTTCTGAAAATCCAGCCAAATCATTAGACTAGGAAACAGTTTTGTTTAAAAGAGTATTCTCTCCAGAATAATCCTTCTAGCTTTTGAATGTACTGCTAATAATCATCCTTAATAAAGGTAATAAATCATTTTTTGAATGCTGTTTCTCTGCCAACCACCAAGCTGTTTCTCAACAAATTCATTTAGCAGCCATGTTAATTGGATTTTATTATTATTCCCATTTTTAAGATGAAGAACATAAAGCTCAAAGACATGAAATTACCACCCTTACCTTGAATAGTACATGGTTTATAAGAAAGCTTTTGAAACCAAGTCTTTCTGATTCTAAAATCTGTCATAAGTATTGAGTGTTCAAACTATTATTAAATTCTATAAAATAATTCATTGTTGGTTTTGAAGGAGCTATTTTAAGAAGTATTAAATAAAATTAAAGTTAAGGATGGTTATGGAGTAGATAGGTAAGAAAAGTTATTAAGGATGAAATAATTGTAATTATTTAAAATGTAAGAAGTTTTCTCAAAAGTCACTACACTTTTTAATGGATTGGATTGGTATGCCTTTAAAGACTTTGGCATCTATTCTAAAATATAGTGTATTATTTTTCTAGAATATTGTTTATTAAAATGAGATATGACAAATTCAGTCCATGTATAATCATGGGTCAAGTCTATTAGGCCAAAGTTAACTTCGGGAGAGACTCACTCCTAGCACCACCATTTTATGACATATTATTCAGATGTTATATTAAAATTATTAAGATGATGCCTTAACTGTGTAAGCCCACTTGCAGCTAAAGGGGGAACACATTGCCTTGGGTAGTTGAAGTAGTGGTATAATTAGGAGACATACCATTATCTGGATTTCCTAGGTCTGCATTATTATAATTCAAAACATTTTGCATAAATCATTTTGCTTACAAAAGTTGATTAATGAGAAGTCAGAGTGATTTAAATGCCTGTACAAAGTACATACTTAGTGCTTTTTCAGTAAGCATACTTTCATCAATTAATTATTTAATCCTAAGGATTAAATGGCAACAAAAAAGAGTATATGACAATTATTTATGCCTGTTTCAGTTGTATTTTAACTACAGATTTTAAGGTATTTGGCTTTATATAAGGAAAGGAAAATCCTGAAAACATACATAGATAAAAATCATATTGATTCCCATGGCAGAAGATCCATGTTTAGTTTTTCAAGTAAAAAATATAGCATGTGAATTTTAATACATGTATTTTGTGAAAGATGATAATACTGTCAATAATGACTTTTTATGGACTGTATATTGATTTATTGATCATTCTGTTTTTCTTGGTTATACCCTTTTGAGAAGAATTTCAAAAGATAGGTCAAACCAGTCAAAATTTAGAGTACTGAAAAAGCTTATACACACACAGTATTTTAATGTGTGGTACAGATTTGAAAATATATTCATATTTGTGCATTTACATATATACGTATTAGTTTAATATACTTTTATGTATGCCTATATATACATGTATATGTAAATAAGTATGTATTTGTAACTGGCTCTTACAGTAGTTATGCATTACTTGCATTCTTTTGCCAATAATGATATCAGTAAATGATTTAAAATTTATGTGGAATTAAAATTATTAGTGTGTGGATTTAACATAATTTTAGTTTCATGAGCTCTTGCCCTCCTTCATGAAGATGAAGTCAGTGAAGATTAACATATAAGAGTTGTGTGTCTGTGTATGTGTATGTGTGTCTGGTTGGCCAAGCTAAGGCAATTGATTAAAAATGTTATGCTAAAACAAAGGATAAATATGGACATAGCTGTTTGAATTTTTACCATGAAGGTATCCCCAAAATTATGTGGATGAAAGAGTTAAAAATTTATACTTTTCAAAAGCTATTTATACATTAGTCAATTTAAAGTAAATATAATACTTTATTCAACTTTCTGTACTTCTAAATTTACAAATGGCATTGTTGTGCCAGAGATCCAACACACCTGAACAAGTAAATTTCTTCCTTTTATAGTATACTTGGTTCTATATTGTATACTTGGTTCTAGTATTCTTGGTTCTATTTGTCAGTAAATTATTATAACTCATGTCTCCATAATATTTTACCTGAATTCTACCTGTTTTTTACTTCAGAGAAATGTTTTTTCATTCTTTCACATAGGTTTACTTACCATGTATGTTATATATTGACATATTTGACACATTTCCCTTTAAAATAGTCTTTGTCTAACATATGTTGGTTTGATGGAAGTGTTATAAATGTCAAACGATGCCTTGTGTGTGTGTGTCACAGTGTGTGCACATGCAAGCACACACATATTGAAGACATTATATAGATGTAACTATTAATTATCACTGGGCCAAGATTCAAAAGAAGACAGAATCCAGAAATGAAAGCCAGTGTTTGAGGCTGTTTTTCTCAAGGGAATATTTGCTATTCCTGGATGAGCCAGGTGAAGGGCTGAAAATGCATGTAACTTTGGAATATAGGAACCACCATAGATTGAGGACATGAGCTGGCAAGTGACCTAATGCAACAGTTTCATAGTCCTTGCTGTCCAGCTGTTCAATTCTACCTTCAAATGCTTACAAAGTAAGATAAATTTATTTCTTACTAGATCCATTTCTATCACTTTTCTCAATTTAAAGGTGTACATTAATTTATTAACTTTTTCTTTCCCAATCTGTATTTCACATTTTATAAGCTGGCTTTAGAGGTACTTCGTAAAGAAGTGCACAAATCACAAGAGCACAGATTAATTACTTGCACAGCACTCAAATTAAGAACTACAATTTACAGCATCCCAGAAGTACTCCAAGTACCCTTTCCAGTCACCACTTGTTCCAAGAGAGTATCCACTATGCTGACTTTTAACACAAAGATTTTGCTTGAGTTTTGAATTTTATATCAAAGAAAGTATGTACAGCTTTTACTTTATCTAGTTTCCATTTTTTCATATTATGAGTTTCATCTACCTTGTTACATGTGTATATAATTGTTCATTTTCATTGTCATGTTTCATTGTCATTCATTATATAAAATATACTACATGTATTTTTCCATTGATAAACATTTGAGTTGTTTCCCTTTTGTGCTTCCTACAATAAGAGTAGCTGTTGATATTTTTTGTTCCTATATCATGGCAAACATCTATAAAAAGGTCTCTTGGATTATAACAAGGAATTCAATTGCTGGTTACATAATTTTCATATATTAAGCTCAATAGACCTTGCCAAGAAGTGTTCCAAGTTAGTTATAAAAATTACACTTTCACCAAATGTGCATAAGGATTCCTTTGTTCCACATTATAACCAACACTTGAATTTTTTGTCTTTAAAATTTTTTTTAGCCATTCTCATGGTGTGTAAAAGTATTGCATTTTGATTTTAACTTCTGTTTTCCTGATGACTAAGTTGAGTACTTTTTCACGTTTATTGGGTAATTTCTGAGGTGCCTATTTTTGTTTCCTGTTGAGTTGTCTCTCATTTGTTTTTGTATTCTAGATATGAATTTTTGTTGGATGTAGATATTGAAAATACACCCATGCACTCTTTGTTTGGTCTTTTTACTCTCTTAATTGTGTCTTTTGGTGAACACAGTTTCTTAATCTTAATATAACCAAATTTATTGTTCTCCACCTCCATGTCCTTTTTAAGAAATATTTGCCTAACCAAGGACATAAAAATAGTCTCCTATATTTTATTCAGTGATTTTAATTGATTTGCCTTCCATGTTTAGATATACAGTATATCTGAAAGTGATTTTGTTACTGCCACTCATTTCTTTTTTCTTATGGGCATTCACTTGTCCAAAACTATTATTTCAGGAAGATCATTCTTTTTCAATTTCAGAGTTAGTGTCATCTTTATCACAAGTTAGATGACCATATACGTGGGGTTATCTGTCTGGACAGTAAATGCTATTCCTTTGATTGATCTACCTTTTGACAAAGTAATACTACTTTAATTGTTATAACTTTATAACATGTATTGATATTTGGTAGTGCAAACTTGTTTTCTCTTAGTCTTGCCTTGGCTATTCTTGGCCCTTTGTCTTGCCATACAGAGTTTATGATCAGATTATGAATTTACAAACACACATGAATACATACATGATCTTGACTGGGATTGCATTGAATCTATAAATCAATCTAAGGAAATGAAAACCTTTACAATAATAGTTCCAATATGGAAGAGATTTTGACCTCAAAGTTATATTTGTCAATGTCTAGAGACATCTTTGGTTGTAACAACTGGGGGATGCTACTGCATCTAATGAGATTGAGGCCAAGAATGCTGCTTAATATCTACAGTGTACAAGGCAGCCCACATCCAACAACATCAAAATACTCAAACCAAAATATCATTGGTGCCAACATTCATAAACCTTTCCTTACAATGTTTAGTTTTCCAGTCCATTAAAATTACATGTTTATACATTTATTTAGAACATTTTTCCATTTTCCTAAGCAATGTTTTATGTTTTACATTATGGAGGTTTTGTACATCTTTTCTTATATGTATTCCTAAGAATTTGATGTGTTTTTTTTAGTGTTCCTGTAAAGCATGTATTAATTTTATTTTTCAATTGTTCATTGATGGTATATAGAAATTACATAGTTATTTATATTGATTTGTATCTATGATCTTGATAGATTCACTTATTGTTACTGTTTTCTCTAGATAATTTTAGATTTTCTTCATATACAGTCATGTTATCTGTGACTAGTAATGGACTTATTTCCTCTTTCTGAATACTGATGCCTATTCTTTCTTATTTTTTTTTATTGAGGTAAAATTGGTATATAACATTATAATGTTTTAGGGGCACAACATTATGATTTAACATCTGTGTTCATTACAAAGTGATTATCACCAAAAGTCTGCTTACCATCCATCACCATACACTTGATCCCCTTCATCTATTTTGCCCACCCCCCAACTCCCTTCTTGTAATTTTCTTACTGTTTTTTTGTGGTCTCCTGTGCAATGCCAAATAGAAGTGGTTATAGTGGCCTTTATCCTGTTCCTAATTTTAGGTAAAGAAACCTTTCAATAATTAATTCATTAAGGGTAGGATGTCTTCTCTAAGCTTGTTGTTAATATTCTAAACATATATGTAAAAGTTTTTTTATCCTACTTTTTAATATTATTATGACTTGGTATTTTATTTTATAAAATGCTCTCCAGCATGTCTAAAAATGAGCGTATGATTTTTCTTTCATTTCTTATTATGTGATGAAACAGATTAGGGGAAAAAACCCAAAAAACTTCAACTTCTATAATAATCTTCATTTGATTGGTGTTTTATGTTTTGCTGTATTGATGTATAATATTTTAAGACTTTTCATCTAGGCCCATGAGCAAGATTGATTTCTAATTTTCCTTTCTTTTGATGTCCCTTTTATGTTTTGCTGTCTAGTTCATTTTGCTCAAATGTCTTCAGAAGTGGAATTCCACCTTTTTCTTTTCTCTAGATGAGTTTGTGTGAGATGGCTATTACTTTATTTCAAATTTATTAAGAATATTTATTTGCTGAAGAGATTAGAAGTGGTTTACTCAAGTAAGACTTGATAGTAGATAAACATTTAAAAATTCATTTAGATTAAAACCATCATTTGTGTACACCTATTTTCATGTTTACAATAGATCAGAAAATGAATGTCTTATTTTACATATTATATATTTTTCTTTTTAAAATTCAGAATCAAATTCTTATGGAAATAAACATTAAGCTTAGTATGTTTCAATCATCTTATAAGTTACAACTTCCATAGACATGATATCATTTAGTTTTCCTAGTGGATTGAACTGAGGGAGATAATAAAATTGACTCTATTTAGTCAGTATCCTGACTGTCATAATTTAGAAAACATATTTAGTCCATAATTATTCCCAGATTATTAAAATAATTTTATTTAGAAAATTATTTCTGTTCTGTAGAGTAAGAATGGAATTAGGTTACTTTTCTTCATAACTCTTTTTGGATTTTATATTTTTTTCTAAATTTTTATGTATTCTTGTACTAAGAGGGGCAAAAAAATATAACAGTTTGCCTTGCAAGGCTTCCTTCATTTATGTATTCATTTAAACATGGAGTTGAAATTTCATGTAACTTCAAGTTTTCAAACTTAGAAAATATCTATCCAGAAGAAGAAGGAGACTTGAAGTGTCAGGAGGGAATGTTAGCTAGAGACAGCTTAACGTGCAATTTTATGAGTACATTTTTGTCCCAAATTTTATCAAAACATGTAGTATCCTACTCTTCCCACAAATGGACCATTTTATCACACAATGCAACCATGGTACTGATTTATTGTTGGTGTATATAACAATTTGCCTTGATTACTACATCTCTCAGATAAGCACAACCCATTTTCCCGGGTTTGAAGTGTAAGTTGTAACATTTTTATTGGAGTGGATATGTCTCAGATAAAAATAGAGTATAGTTTTGCCTTTTGGCATGACCTTGTTATTTGAGAAAGCATTGCATTTTAACGACATATAATTTAAAATGCCTCTGGGAGTGAGTTGAATTTACTGAGATATTTTTAAGGGTAATTACTTAGCAGAGGTTGTCAGAGCACTTGTAGAGTATCAGCCTTCTTCAGGGCAGATATTTGAGACTAGTTGAAATAAATTAAGGCTTCTACCATTAATGTTTGATGGGAAACGACAGTGAAAAAGATGGATGCTTATATAATTGACATCCTTAACATTTAGAGCTGAATACTTAAATGCCAGAAACATAATTCTGAATGAAATGTCAGGACCTAACTCAATAATATTTAATGATATAGTAGGAAAGGAATGAACAGAAGTCATTTTATATTATTAATGAAATTATTTAAAATAGGCTTAATTGTCCTCATATATCAGTAAGAAGTTTTTATTCATATTATTGTTTCTAAGAATAATTTGTCTCAAATATTCAACTTCTGCCAGTCCAGAGATGTCAAACATCCTTCTGATTAACATGATTGCAAAATACTTTTATCAAAATGTAAACAGCAGTTGTACTTGGTCAGCTAAATATTTTAATTACGATCTGTACAGTACCAAATCCTGCTTTATCCTTGATTTATTTAGTCTTCATCAACAGATTGATCTTTTCTTACTTAAACAGTATACTTAACAAAGTTAACTTACATTAGTAGGCATATACAAATATAAAAATATATAATACTGAAACAATATCCACTCTATTAAGGTAATCATTAATTAGCATGGTTGAAAGATAACTGAATGGTAGATAACTATATTATATACTGTGTTTGCATAATTTTCACTAACAATTCTATGAAAATGAGAGGCAAGAGTTTCAAGAATAATTAATTTCATTTTTAATAAGATAATGTTTGGGGGGAGGATACTTTAGAGGATACTTTTTACAAAATCTTTACTCACTATATATCCAGAGCTGTAAGAAACTTGGGGTGGGTTATAGTTCAGCTAGTCATTTTGCCAAGCCTAAAATCCTGCCATTATAATCTTAATTATCTCTATAAGAAAAAAATAGGCTACAGTGTGGTAATCAAACTGATATTTAACCATGTCCATCAATGTAGGGAAGGTTCTTGAAGAGAATTCCTGGATGAGATAGTGAATCATGCCCTCACTTCAGACCACAGAGGAAAGATGTCAATATTAAGCATAGAATTCTGAGACTATAGTGACAAGTAGCATGAGTTGTCCAAGATATCAAATGACATTGACTACTTCTAAATATAGTCATCTTTTCTGTCTCTGTCTAGGCTACAAAGCAGTTAACCAATCTATTGAGCTTCATGTTCCCTTTCATGGTATTATTATAGAAGGCTCTCAACTTGAACTCCCAAGAACCTTCCAGGGACATCAGATGTTGAAACTACTGTCACAATAATTCCTTTTTCACTCGCATTCCCTCATGAGTGTACAGTGGGTTTTTCAGAAGGCTTCAGGACTAGTGATATTGCTTACAGACTGAATGCAAGAATACATGAATCTCTATGCCATTTATTCATTACTCCAGTTATTAAGGAAACTTGCTGAAATGTAAAACAATGTCACTCTTTCACTATTGTTTTTGGAAAGTAATTATTTTTAATAGAGTATGCTATTTATGCAGTGGATTTATTATGGTTATTTTAATTGAATTAATATTTTTAATTTAATTTCTAATATTGTAGATTTTAATAGATCTAACATATAAATAATATTCTTTAGACTCTCAATATTTTCCAAGATTGTAAAGAGTTACCAAGAGCAAATAGTTTGAGGACCACCATTTTATAGCATCCTTAATGATTGAGTATTAATATTGGTTATTGCTGTTATCATTATTATTTGAGGGATGTTTTCCCTCCTCCTGCACCATTGGAGAGTTAGCATTTTTTTTCCTAGGATGTACAAATACTTCCCTATTACAGGATATATGGTAACTAGAGTTTCCAAGTCCTTTGCATTTGTAGGAAAAGCCTACATCGCAAATAGCCTCTATGATTCGTGGAAAATTCTATATCTTTGGCCAAATTAGTTATTGTAATTAATCACACAAGAAAGCTACTCAAGTATAGTACTTATTCATAGCTACTCTACTGAACATTTCCCGATGTCAATACAGTGACATTCAAGATATTTTTCCCCTTTTCTGTAAGCATATTTGGAGCAGGGGAATGCTGTCTCCTCACTGTCTCTCCAACACATAGTACATTTTCTGGAACAAAGTAACTACTCAAGTATTTGATGAATTAATAAATGGCACGTGTGGCAGAAATGCATACACTATTTACTATTAGTATTCAGTTACCCTGAATTTTTTAACTTCACCCAAGTCAGATTGAGATTACTATACTATTCTTTTAAAGGACATAACTTCCCATTTTCCTTACGGGTTCAGTGTATTAATCACCCATATGCAGAAATTATTTTTCATTTTTTTAAGTGAGTATTTCAGATATTCTTTGAAATGATTCTGTTTCCTTGTTGCCTTCAAAAGGAAGTAAAAACTTCTTCACATTAACTTTCAAAGGCTTTTGTTATAGGAGTGAAATTTAACTTCCCAAAATATAATTTTCCAGTGCGCTTTGGGTTGTTTTATATTCCTAGCCCTAGAAAGATTTATATTTTCTAAAATATATCAATAACTCTGGCAATTCATGTTTTTCATACAAAATAGTAGTAAGAGTTACTATTTCCAACAATATAGTTTTATCTAATTTGCCAAGTTAAATTGCATAATTACAGTTTGTTTTATGATCCTTTTAATCACAGTAATACTATTTCCCAGTATCACTTAATAACTATTAAGTGATAGCACTTAACCTGACATTAACCATTTCTGTTAAGTCTAAATGTATACACACTGATGAATTTTACAATAATATGGCTTAATGATTAATATTACTATATACTTCTTTGCATAATAATTTTTTATTTCCTCTCTTCTGCGTTATGTATTTTTGCTGGCTTTTGAATCTACAATGAAACAAAAAATGAGGAAGTAAAATCATACTTTAGTTTCTTTTTTTAATGGAAGTATATTTAACTTACAATATTAGTTTCAAGTGTACAACATAGTGATTCAATATTTTTATACATTAGGAAATGGTCACCATGATTAAGTCTAGTTAACATCTGTCACCATACAAGGTTCTTACAATATTATTAACTCATTTTCTATGCTATTCATAACAGCCCCATGACTTATTTATTATAACTGGGGTTTGACCTCTTAATCCCCTTCACCTGGTTTGCTGATATCCCCACCCCTTTCCCCTCTGCTAACCACCATTTTGTTCTCTGTATCTATGAGTCTGTTACTGTTTTGTTTGTTCATTTGTTTTGTTTTTTTAGATTCCACATATAAGTGAGATCAAATGCTATTTCTTTTTCTCTGTCTTACTTATTGCATGTTGCATAATACCTTGTAGGTCCATCCGTGTTGTTGCAAATGTCAAGATTTCATTCTTTTTTATGGCTGAGTAATATTTCATTGTGTGTATATACCACATCTTTACCCATTAATCTGTCGATAGACACAAGTTGTTTTCATTCCTTGGCTGTTGTAAATAGTGCTGCAGTTAACACTGGGGTGCATGTATCTTTTTGAATTAGTGTTTTCCTTTTCTTTGCATAAATACCCAGAATTTGAATTGCTGGATTGTATGGTAGTTCTATTTTTCATTTGTTGAGGGATCGCCACACTGTTATCCATAGTGGCTGTATCAATTGACCAACAGTACAAGACCTTTTCTCTATATCTTTTCCTACATCTGTTATTTCTTGTCTTTTTGATGATAGTCATTCTACCAGGTGTAAGGTGAAATCTCATTACTGGTTTTGATTTGCATTTCCCTGATGATTAGTGATGTTGAGCATCCTTTCATGTGTCTGTTGGCCATCTGTATGTCTTCTTTAGAAAAATGTCTATTTTGATCCTCTGCCCATTTGTGAATCAGATGTTTTTGATAATGAGTTGTATGAGTTCTTATATTTTGGATATTGAGCCCTTATCAGATATATTATTTGTAAATATCTTCTCCCATTCAGTAGGTTGTCTTGCATTTTGCTGATGGTTTCCTTCACTGTGCAAAAGCATTTTAGTTTCATTAGGGCCCATTTGTTTGTTTTTGTTTTTGTTGCCCTTGCCTGAGGAGACAGGTCCAAAAAAATGTTATAAAGACTGATGTTCAAGAGCATACAGCCTATGTTTTATTCTAGGAGTTTTATAGTTTCAAGTCTTACATTAAGTATTTAATCCACTTGAATTTATTTTGTATATGGTGTAAGAATATTGTCTAGTTTCATTCTTCTACATGTAGCTGTCCAGTTTTCCCAACATGAATTATTGTGGAGACTGCCTTTTCCCCATTGTATATTCTTGATTTCTTTCTCATACATTAATTAAGCATGGGTTTATTTCTGGGCTCTCTATTCTATTCCATTGACCTATGTGTCTGTTTCTGTGCCAGTACCATACAGTTTTGATTCTATAGCTTTAGACTAGTTTGAAATCAAGGAGTGTGATTCCTCTAGCTCTATTCTTCTTGCTCAAGATTGCTTTGACTATCTGGGGGTATTTTGTGATTTGATACAACTTTTAAGATTGTTTGTTCTAGTTTTGTGAAAATGTCATAGGTATTTTAATAGGAATTGTATGGAATCTGTAGACTGCTTTGTGTAGTATGGACATTTTAACTATATTAACTCTTCCAATTCAGGACATTTTAACTATATTAACTCTTCCAATTCATGTTCCATTTATTTGTGTCATCTTCAGTTTCTTCCATCAGTATTTCATAGTTTTTAGTGTATAGGTTTCACCTGCTTGGTTATATTTATTCCTAGGCATTTCAGGTTTTTTTGATGCAATTGTAAATGGGATTGTTTTCTTAATTTCTTTTTCTCATAGTTTATTAATAGTGTATAGATAAGGAACAGAATTCTGTATATTCTTCTTGTATCATGCAACTTTACTGAATTCATATATTAGTTCTAATAGTTTTTTGGTGAAGTCTTTAGGGCTTTCTATATATAGTATCATGTCATCTGCAAATAGTGATAGTTTTTCTTCTTCCCTTGAAATTTGGATGCCTTCTATTTCTTTTCTTGTCTGATTGCTGTGGCTGGTACCACCAATACTATGTTGAATAAAAGTGGGAAAAGTGGGCATCCTTGTCTTGTTCCTGATCTTGGAGGAAAAGCTTTCAGCTATTCTCCAATGAGTATGATGTTATCTGTGGGTTTGTCATATATGGCCTTTATTATGTTGAGGTACATTCCCTCTGTACTCACTTTGTTGAGAGTTTTTATCATAAACATATATTGAGTTTTGTCAGCTGTTTTTTCCTGCATTTATTGTTATGATTGTGTGGTTTTTATCCTTGATTTTGTTAATGTAGTGTATCCCATTGATTGACTTGTGGATATTGAGCTATCCCTGCATCCCTGGAATAAGTCCCAATTAATCAGGCTGTATGATCCTTTCAATGTATTGTTGAATTTCAGTTGCTAAAATTTTGTTGAGGATTTCTGCATCTTATGTGCATCAGCAATATTGGACTGTAATTTTTGTAGTATCTTTTCCTATTTTTGGTGTCAGGGTAATGCTAACCTCATGGTAGTGTTTCTTCCTCTTCTGTTTTTGGAATAATTTGAGATGGGTAGATATTAATTCCCCTTTAAATATTTTGTAGACATCCCCTATGAAACCATCTGGTCCTGGACTTCTGCTTGTTGGAAGTTTTCTGATTAATGTTTTAATTTCATTACTAATAATCAGTCTGTTCAGATTTTTTATGTCTTTCTGATTCACTCTTGGAAGATTATATGTCTCTAGGAATTTATTCATTTCTTCTGGGTGGTCCAACTTGTGGATAATTGTCTGTAGTAATTGCTTATGATTGTGTTTCTGTGGTATTGGTGGTACTCCTTTCATTTCTGATTTCATTTATTTGGGCCTTCTCTTTTTTTTCTTGGTAAGTCTGGCTAAAGATTTGTAAGTTTTGTTTATCTTCAAAGAACCAGCTCCCAGTTTCTTTAATCACACACACACACACACACACACACACACACACACACACACACACATTTATTTAGTCTCTGTTTCATTGTTTCCATTCTGATATTTATTATATCCTTCTTTCTACTAAATTTGTACTTTTCTTTGTTTTCTAGTTGCTTTAGGTATAAAGTTAGATTGCTTATTTGAGATTTTTCTTGTTTCTTGAGATAGATCTATATTGCTGTGAACTTCTGTCTTATAATTGCTTTTGCTGTGTACCAGAGATTTGGGGAAATTGTGTTTCCCTTTTCATTTGTCTCAGGTTTTTTTCTATTTCTTTGATTTCTTAATTGACCCATTGGTTGTTTAGCATGTTGTTTAATCTCAACATAGTAGTGTATTTTCCAGTTTTGTGTAATTAATTCTAGTTTCATACTGTTGCAGTTGGAAAAGATGCTTGATGTGATTTCAGTTTTCTTAAATTTTTTGAGACTTGTATTGTAGCCTAACATGTGACCTATCCTGGAAAATGTTTTATGTCCACTTGAAAAGAATGTGTGTTTTCCAGTTTGGCAATGAAATGTTCTATATATATCTATTAATTTTATCTTGTCTAAGGTATTGTTTAAGGCCAGTGTTTCCTTATTTATTTATTTTTTTTTGCTTGGTTAATCTATCCATTGATGTAAGTGAGGTATTAAAGTACACTACTATTACTGTATTACTGTCAAGTTCTCCCTTTATGTCTGTCAGTATTTGCTTTATATACTTAGGGGCTTCTATGTTGAGTGCGTAAATATTTACAAACATTATAGTCTCTTCTTGGATTGACTGCTTTATCATTATGTAGTGTCCTTTTTTGTATTTTTGTTACAGTGTTTCTTGTAAAATCTATTTTGCTTGTTATGAGTATTGCTACCCTAGCATTCTTTCTGCTTCCATTTTCATGAACTTTTTCATCCTTTCACTTTCAGCCTTTGTGTATCTTTAGATCTGAAGTCAGTCTCTTGTAGGCAGCATATAGATAGTTCTTCTATTTTTTTTCTTTTTTAAATCCATTCAGCCATCCTGTGTCTTTTGATTGGCACATTTAATCTATTTACATTTAAAGTGATTACCGATAGGTATGTACCTATTGCCATTTTGTTCATTGTTTTCTGGTTTTGTGTTTCTTGTCTGTTCCTTTCTTCTTTTATTATCTTCCTTTGTGGTTTGATGATTTTCTTTAGTGTTATATTTGGTTTCCTTTCTTTTTATTTTTTGTGTATCTGTTATAGGTTTTTGCTTTGGTTACCATGAAGTTCATATATATCACCTGTATATATAGAAGTTTATTTTAAGCTAATAATCACTTAAGTTCAAATGCATTGTAAAAGTACTACACTTTTACTCCTTCCGTCCATGTTTTGTTTTATGTTTCTGAAGTCATATTTTACAGCTTTTAACTTTGCGTGTACCTTAACTACTTATTGTAGTTACAGTTAATTTTACAAATTTATTCTTTTAACGTTCATACTAGCTTTCTAAGTGGCTGATTCACTTCCTTTACTATATACTTGCCTTTACCAGTGAGATTTTTTCACTTTATGTATTGTTTCTAGTTATGACCTTTTCTATTCTGCTTAAATAAGTTTCTTTAACATTTCTTGTAAGAGTGGTTTAGTGATGATGAATTCTTTAGCTTTTGCTTTCCTGGGAAACTCTACCTCTCCTTCAGTGATGAGTGATAACTTTGCTGGGTAGAGTATTCTTGGTTGTAAGGTTTTGTTTTGTCCTTTCAGCACTTTAAATATATTATGCCACTCCCTTCTGGCCTGAAAAGTTTCTGCTGAAAAATCAGCTGATAGTCTTATGGGAGTTCCCTTGTATGTGACTAGCTTTTTTGTTTGTTTGTTTGTTTCCTTGTTTCCTTGCTGCCTTTACAATTCTCTCCTAATTTTAACTTTTGTCATTTTAATTATATATCTTGGTGTGAATCTCTTTGGATTCATCTTGTTTGGGCCTCTGTGCTTCCTGGATATCTGTTTTCTTCCCTGGGTTAGGGAAGTTTTCAGCCATTATTTCTTCAAATAAATTTCTGCCCATTTCTCTCTCTCTCTTCACCTTCTAGGACCCCTAAAATTAAAATGTTAGTATGCTTGATGTTTTTTCAGAGGTCCCTTAAACTATATATATTTTTAGTTCTTTTTTCATTTTGCTATTACAATTGGTTGATTTCCACAATTCTGTCTTCCAGATCACTTATGCATTCTTCTGTATCATCTAATCTTTTTTTTATTCCCTGCATGTACTTTTATTTTAGTTATTATATTCTTCAGACCTGATTGGTTCTTTTTTATATTTTCTAACTCCTTGTTGAAATTCTCACTGTGTTCCTTCATTCTTCTTCAGAGTTCAGTGAGCATTTTTATGACCATCACATTGAACCCTTTATCAGATAAATTACTTCTGTTTCATTATTGTTCTTGTGTTTTATCTTATTTCATTTGGAATATATTTGGCTCCTTATTTTGTTTGACTTTCTGTGTTCTTTTTCTATAAATCAGGCAAAATGGTTACCTCTCTTGGTCTTGAAAGCATGACCTTATGTAGGAGCCTTTCATATATAGATTGCCTGTGCTGGGTAGCTTGGCAGGTGGACTGGGGCTGCAGCAGACACAGGCTGGAGGGTCCTGGAGTACACTGAACTAGGGCTGCCTTGGCTAGATGGCTGGATCTGGAGTTGGTGCAGGCCAGGTTTTTCCTGGGGTGCACTGGGCAAGTTGCCTTGGCGTGGCTGGAACTGGAGTGGGCATGGCCAGGGGCTGGCTGGAGTGACCCTGGCAGACTGGCTGGAGTGCCAGATGCCTCTGTGCCAGGATTCAGAGTGAGTAGGATTTTATGTGTACCCTTTAAGAGTAGAGCCTTGGTTTCCTATAGCCCTCTGGCTCTCCTGGGCATAAGCCCCACTGGTTTTTGAAGCCAGCTGTTATGAGGGCTCAACTTCCTGGTGTGGGTCCCCAGGGCTAAGTTGCCCAGTGTGAAGCTCAAACCCCTTGTTCCTTAGGGAGGACTGCCGTGTTTGTTGTATCCCCTGCTGCATGTGGTCATCACACCTGGGATATGGATGCTGATTACATTGAGTCTCTGCCCCTCCTACCTTCAATGTGGTTTTTTCTTTATATCTTAATTATAGAAGAGCTGTTCTACTAGTCTTCAGGTTGTTCTCAGAGAAAGTTGATCTATATATAGTTGTAGTTTTGGTTTGTCTGTGGGAGGAGGTGAGCTCATGATCTTTCTACTTTGCTATCTTGATCCCGCCCCTTGTCATATTTTAGTTTACTACTACTGCTGTTTTTTTTAATTCAATGCAAGTTAAGTCTTTAACTTCATTTTATATAACTTCTATATTTAAATAACTTCTATATTTTTCTTAGTTTTATATATAATGTATTAATTTTGTTAACCTGGATAATAACTAACTAATGTAATAATCCATATTTCGTCATCAAATTTCTACTGGTCATGTATGCCTACATGGTTTGTAAACTTTCTAAGAACATTGGAAGCTGGTACAGTGCAACCGTTTTTTTATTTGGATACTTAGCTAGAGAGGAAGTAAATTATAGTTGCACTAATTTTATTTAGTGACAATTTAAATGTCTAAAATTTTATTTTATCATGCCACAGGAATATTATTCACTTTGAAACTGAAACTTAAATTCCCTCAAGTCAAATTTGTTGTGTTTTGATTGATTTATTTAATTGGGCTTTGTTTCATTAGTAATCATCTGTAATTAGGAATACTAGATGCTTTTGAAAATGTTTGAAATGACATATGTTGCTGCCTTTTGTACAACAGTAGAGCTTCTTAGCAAAGTCCTTAATGGTAACAAGTTGGCATCTAAAGCATTCGCCAAACTTGTTCATCAGGATGTCACCTTTATGTACCCAACTCTAGATTCAGTAGAAGTCAACATTCCGCAGGACATTTTGGGAATTTGGGTGGATCCCATAGATTCAACTTACCAGTGTATAAAAGGTTCTGCTGACGTTAAATCCAACCAAGGAATCTTCTCCTGTGGACTTCAGTGTGTCACCATCTTAATTGGTGTCTTAATTGGATATACAAATAGGAGTGTCCCTGATGTTTGTCATCAACCAGCCTTTGTATCACAAGACCTAAGCACTCTCAGTTGGAAAGGACAGTACTACTGGGGCTCTTCTTACATGGGGACCAATATCCATGCATTTCAGCCCCCAATTCTAAAAGAAACGGTAATGAAATGCAGAGCCAACTGACCAAAACACAGCTCTCAGGTGGAATTCTCCCACTGGTTTTCAGCTATCAGTACAAGTGAAAAGGAGACTATCAAAATCTCACTGTCACCTCTGTTACTGGGTTGGTGTGCATTGTGTCAAATAGCTTCAACTGAGGAGGTCAACAGAAGACCTGGGCCAGCAATCTCGGTCCTTACGATAGCAAGTAAAGAATTGCAGACTAGCACTTTGAGCTTAAGCACAAAGCAAAGTTTATTAAAGCATAGTTGTAATCTCAGAGGGAGAGTGGGCTGTTTCTGCAAAGTGAAACCAGCCCTTCTGTACAGGTTTAAGGGTGTTTATAAGGAGAATTCTGCGAGGAGGTGGGGTGTGATCATGGGTGAGTGACAGGGGATCATTATTTGATTCACAGTCCTGAGTCATGTAACAAGTTCATTATTGTGCATGCCCTTACCCTAGCTTCACTAAGAAAAGTCCATGGGGCAGGGAGGAGCAAAACCACATGCAGATTTTATTATAATGATGGTATAATAAGTTTGGGTTTACTCTAGGTTTTATACGCCTGTTTAGTCTGGGCATGAGCAGCCCGGGGAAGTTCCTTCGTGTTACTGTGCTCCCTCTTTATTAGGAAAAGTTGCCCACCACCTGACCATAGTTTTGCCTGTTTTGGGTGGAGTCAGGGGAGGGTTCCCAGATGGTTGGGGTGTGACTTGATTATTCCCCTCTTTTCACCACCGTCACCTCCTTGCTGCTAATGTCTGACTAACTACCTAACACTTGTATGTGGAGATAGCCTATTCCAGGCAACTAAGGCTGCTTACAAGAGCCCTGAGTTGTCCAAGGTCTTGCTGACATTTATATATTTTCAGAAAAGATATATCTTTTCACATTCAAGTGAGTGTCTTGTACTGTTAATGTCAAACTCAGGGCCATGGGTGAGGGAATTGTAAACTTAAAAGAATTCTTGGAACGGAATCCAGAAACTGGAGTTGGTACCACATGGAAAATGAAGGTGCCACTGCAGTAAATCAGTGGGGCAATAAGGGAGGACTAATTGCATACAGATCAAGAAAGCAGCAAGAGACATTTCTGAGCTTCCTCATCTGAAGTCTTGAATCTGCAGCTACACACTACATAGATAAACTTTGTCCTCATATGCTTATAAACTGAACTGTGAAACTATTTTTCACATCTCTATCTTTTGAAGGTAGTTTTGTGCTTGTTTTGAAGGTGAATAGTCAACATTCCCCTTCCTCTTTTGAGGAGCATATATATATATCACTAAGTTCTAATAACATTTTTTTCTGTATTGCAAAATGTGATCTTGGAATAGTTTTGATTTTCTCCAAAATTCATTTTTCCTGCTGATTAAATCAAGATGTGTCCTGCTTGTTTATAAACTTCTGATAAATTCAAGCAAGGGTAAATGCCCCACATAAATTTATTACTATTATTATTATTGTTTTTTTTTTTAAGTATTACCAATCAACTGTATACTGTTGCCACTTATAGTAATATAAAATTGCTGTCTACATGTGTTCTAATTAGGAACCTGTACTAGGGTATTTAATGAGAGCCACTCTACCTGATAAGACAAGAAATTTCAAGGTTCTCTGCATGATGAACATTTGTTACTCGCCTCACTGCCCGTTGTGGTTGGTGGGGAGGAGGAAAAGGAGACTCTACCCCACATAGTCATTCAGGGAACAAGGTGTCTTTTATACTTCAGTCTGCCATTATTAGTACATGGCTTCAAGGTTAGCCTGGTATCATCTATCTGAAAGAAGAGGGTAAGCATGGAGTATTCCATAGAGATTTTAGGGCATAGAATTGGTATATGTAATTTGCATCCACTTTCAAATGGCAAGAACTCAGTCACATGGCCCTACCTGACAGTTCTGAAGTGCAGACAGTGCTACATTGTAGAAAAACTACAGTTTTTCTGTATAGTTAGGGGGAAAAGAAAATAGTTTGGAGAAAGAACAACAAAGCATCCATCAGACTAAGTATCCAAGTAAGACTGGCATTTGAGAAAAGTTTTGAACACCAATATAGAATATTATTTCTTGGGATAAAACACAATTTAAATACAGTAAACTAATTTATTATTAGATACATCACATTAGCAAAGGACACTGACAATTTTTCTTCCATAGATAAGATTTTATTCCATACAGTAACACTTTGTTAACATCCCTCCTTCTTGCTCTGGTTTTGAAGTACAGAAATAATACTGATTTTTAAAAGCCTGGACAAAGAAGTCTTAGTTATAATTATTATCTGCAAAAGACAAAGACAGTTTAATGTCAATTTGAGACTAATTAATATACCATAAATTATTTTATTCAGTAAGGCTTTGAAATTTTCATTTAATTTATTTCTGAAAAGATTCCAGATTGACATAGTGGCAGGAGTGAAATATCACATCTCAATTGAGAATTCAAACGTTGATGAAAATGAGTAGCAGAATTTCAAGCTAATGAATCTTGAGCAGTTAAAAAGCAAGTCTTTAAGAATGTGAGACTATGAAAAGGATTATGAAATTGAATACTTTAACGACTTCATTGAGTTCTCAGGAATCATCTTTGATATAAAATTAACATTTTATACACACAATATAAATGTTAATTTTATTAGGATGCTTACACATATTAGAATACTTGCATATTGGAATATGTTTTTAGTTTCCTCCTGAGAATGCCACATGTTCAATAAACAGACCTGCTTCTCTCTCTCTTTCTCTCTCTCTCTCTCTCTCTCTCTCTGGCGAGCACGTGCGCTTGCACTTGCACTCTCTCTCTCTCTCCCTCTCCCTCCCCCTCTCCTCTTGCTCTTTCTCTCTGTTCATCTGTCTTTCTGAGAAAGCAGCTGGTCTTTATCCTTATAATACTTCTCCCCTTTCACTCTAAGGGTTGCCAATCAACACATTTAATTATGCATTTGACTTTATTTTCACAGCACAATGATTATGTGATGACTGGATAGTGTTGACATCAGTGTTAGTAGTTAAAAATCTGAAAATAAATTAATCTGTTCTGCTAATTATTTAGAATGCTTGACAGCTCTGATCAAACATTCTACGTCAGCCTTTTCTAAGATGAAGAGTTTAGCAGAATTTATTTATCAAAAACTGTTAGGGACATCCACTCAAAGTTATCATGTGATATTTGATGAAAGATTCTCAGAACCTTTAATACTCCATTATATATTTTGAATCTATAGACGGTGCATAGTTTGTCCTCATAGAAAAATATTTTGTGTGTATGTCTTTCATATTCAGGAAATTAAATGTAAATATTTCAAGACTAATATAATGAGAAATAAATATGCCTTAATTATATAAAACTAGATTAAAATTTACTTAACTGAGAATTCACACCTATATTCATTTAGACAGAGACATTTGGGGAAAAGTAAGAGGAATATAAGTTAAGGGAAGTTGTATTATTAGATAGATAAAACATAGACAAAAATGTTGAGAGATTTAGATAAATTTATTTTTATATGTTTTTGGTATTGTTGTTTTATTATGGGTTAAATGGGTACTCCCTAATAAGCCTTTCAGGTTGGTCTGAGAAGTCTTACTGGAAAATACCACTGACAGCCTCATAAGTGGTAAATGCTACCATTTTCTGAAGTATGTTGTTTCCATCTTTGACCAAAGTTCTGTCAGAAAAACTACAAATTTTTAATATTCCCAGCAATAAGGAGTTTAATACAGGGCATCAGAAGCTTTTACAATAATTGGTAGGCTGAAGAGTAAGGGTCCTGAATTAGCTTGGGAAATCCAGAAGTGCTGGCTCTTCCCGCATTATAACACACAAGTGATTTGGGGATGTTTTCCAGAAGCCACTGCAAACTTGTATTCTACATAGTTCCCATGCAACTGTCTTCAGCTCTCATCTAAGAATACTTTCAATTTCTATTCTGTCTTCCAAATCTTTTGCAAATATCCCTCATTGGCAGAAGAACCAGAATTTTAACTCTGCTTGCAGAACATCTTAGAGACTGTAATTTTCTATCTTGCTCTATAGGAGAGAGTATAAAAAAGAGAATTCAACAGTTGAAAAAAGATAATATTAAACGGTATACCTCTTTTTTGGTATCTATAAACTCCAAACCACAGTGATAAAACAATGTATATGCCTAACAGGTTTTAAGTAACTTTTGTGTACAAATGAACCCATGGTCACTCTTTCTTCCAACAACATATTCAGAGCCCCAGTGCTTACTCTCTATATATCTGTAGACTATATTGATCACTTTTCTAGTCCATCTGCAGCTGTGCTATACTTAGTGGCTATTGATAGTAGTGTATAGTGGAAGTGATACAATTGCATTCCAGATCTAGATCCTAAGTGGCTATGCACTTATGCCTGTCTCTGTGGATTACTTGTACTGGAGCCCTGAGTTTTCATATGAACAGTCTGACTTCTCTGTAAGCACCACACATGAAACAACCACATGGAAAATCATTGGAACTACATAAAGAGAGAGAAACAATCAGCCAGAGCCAGTGCAGTGTACAGTAGGTACCCGCTATTCCAGATCCAGCCACGTGAGACAACCTGAGCTGGAATGGCTTAGCTAAGCCCATTCCAAATTCCTGAGCCAAACAAATCATGAGAGAGAATTTTAAAAATACTTTATATTTAGAGGAATAGAAAATTTAGGAAGGAAATTCCTTCCTCATATTAATCATGGTTCTCTAGAGAAACAAAACCAATTCAGCAAGGTGAATACAGAAAGTTTTTAAATACCAATTGCTTTTTCTCTATTTGTATTAAAACAAAACACTTAGGAAAGCAAAATATCCCATATATGATATCAGTAAAGTTGTAAAATATTCATAATAAGCTGTTTGTTGTTGTTGTTGTTTTGCGGTACACGGGCCTCTCACTGTTGTGGCCTCTCCCATTGCGGAGCACAGGCTCTGGACACGCAGGCTCAGTGGCCATGGCTCACGGGCCCAGCCACTCCACAGCATGTGGGACCTCCCGGACCGGGGCACGAACCCGAGTCCCCTGCATCGGCAGGCGGACTCTCAACCACTGTGCCACCAGGGAAGCCCCATAATAAGCTTTATAAGAATGTTATATGGCATATATTAAAAAATGTAAAATCTTCAAAAGACATAAAATTAGATGTTTTGGGGTGGGAAAACAATATAAAATTCCAATATTCTCAAATTAATGCAATTAGTGCTATTCATTAAGAAGTTCAACAGGTTTTTGTTGTTGCTATTGTTATTGAGGCAGATGATCTGAAAGTATGTAAGAAATGAGAAATATCTAAGAGTAGCTGCAGTGTTTGAAAAGAATTAGTTCAGGTCACCATTATGTGTCTCTCATTTCTTTCATCCTAGCTGGTCACCCAGTGCATGTTCTTCTCTTGGAAATGGCAGAAGGAAAAGAAGGAATGCTCAACATGCAAACATATTGAAGTTCTCTGCTTGTTCAGTGTCTACTAATATCCCATTGCTGAAAATACAGCATGATCAAGACAAAAGTGAAGGGACAGATGTGAGGATGATAACCAACAATAAAACAGAAGCTTTGAGATGTAAGGTAAGTCTTTTAATGGTATCTACCCTTTCATCCATGTAGGTAGTGGAAGAGAAGAAAAGGTGAAATATGCTGAATGATAAATATTTTAATCCACCAGAGTGGAGCAATATGGGATTCTTGACATGGACTTCAATTTGGAAAGACTGTGTTTCATGTATACTTAAATTTAGACCTCCCTTTGGAACAGGAATGCTCCTGTTTTCCTTTGGATATCATTATCAAGCTTCTGTGCTTTTGAAATAACTCCTCTTCCATTTTCTCAATTCCAATCTTCTCTTCCCTGTAGCCCATCCTCTATAGCAGTGACTTTCAAACTTTAGAACTGTATAAAAGTCACCTGGCATCTTTTTAAAATGTGGATTCCAATTCAGTAATTCTGGGTAGGCCTGAGATTCTTCTGTCTATCCAACTTCCAGAAGATGCTTATGTTGCTGTATGTGGACCAAGCTTTCATTAATAAGATTTTATCCTGTTTTCAGAAGTGTCTTTCTGGTACACACAAACACACACACAAGTGAGCTCGTTAAGTCTCTTCTTTAATTTTTTTAAATTGTGTTCCTGTTAATTACAGGGAAGCATAATTCAACTGCACACGTCTTCTTCACTCTTTTTCCATGGTGCTTCTCACAATGCCAGTTATAAGCTCTTTGCTGCTTCCTTCCTTTTTAATTAACAAACACTGATCCATTCTTCCAGAGGGAGCTCATGTGCCTATAAATACCATAATGCCACCAGACAGCATAGCCACCCAATTTTTCATTCTCTACATAATGAATTTGTACATTTGTTTGATTATATGTTTGTTCTAATAGTCAGCCTATACTTTCTAGCAGAAGAGCAATTCTGCTTTATTTACCTGTACCATCAGAATCTAGCATGTGGGCCTGGCACACAGTAACTACTCAGAGATATTTATATCATCCAAGTGATGTTGTATTTGTATGTTTCTTTACTATTATTATTTCACATACAGTCAAGTGCCTATGAAGTGCCAGACACTGACCAGATCACTGGTAATACAATGATAAGCAAAGATCACTTCTCCCTGAATACTTATAGTTCAGTGGGAGAAATAACCATAAATAAGTGATCACACTAAAAATTATTTCATTACAGACTCTGAGAAGTGCTATAAAGGAAAAGAAAAAAGTATAATATAGACATAATGGCAATGCAGACTGATTTAGTGGGGAAGCACCAGTTAACCCTTCTCTGAAGAAGTATTATTACAGAATCCTAAAGTATAAATAGGAGTTAGTGACTAAAAAATAGCAGGAGGATTGGAGGAGTGTTCTAGACTGAGAAAATAGTAAGAATTAAGATTTTCAGTCAGGAAAGTGCTTGGGATATTTCATGGACTAGGTAGTTACAGCTGTGCACCTTGAGCATATAAAAGAGGGGTAGTAGTATACCAAATGAGGTTGAAATAGTTGGTGACAGCAAACAGCCAATTGTGCAGCCTTCTTCCCACCATCTTAAGGAGTTTGAATTTCACTTATCTTTTTGAAGGGAAGCGAAGGAAAGATTTTATGCAGGGCATTGACATAAGATTCATATTAGAAAAATACTGTTCTGCCAGTAATATGGGTTATGAAACAGCAGGAAGCTTATAGTGTACTTATTAAGGCTTGCTCATTGTTTCACATGTGGTTCACATAATATTTGTCAGTTTGAGGCACTATTTCTGACTTCAGTTGCAGTAAGTGTGAGAATAAATATTTAACATCAGCATGGGGAGTACCTAAATCATTCAGTACCCTAGAGGTTAAGAGTTATTCATTTTACTTGCCCCAGGGAAGTGCTTGTGTGACTCTGTGTGTGTGTGTGTGTGTATGTGTGTGTGTGAAATAAGGGTTTTGCTTATGACACATTATACTAATTCCAGGAAAGCAGAGCCCAAGACAAACTATCTACCAATTTCATTGCATGACTCACCCTTCAAATAAACCTCTTTAATAAAAAAAAAGTCATTTGGCAGACTATAATTTTTAAACATTTATGATATGTACTCTTAATATACTGGCTTTGTTTAAAACTTTGTGTATATTATTTAATGATTTAAACATGTATTCAATCCAAAAAGACATGTTCGAAATAATTTCAAACACACAAATTCTACATACTTGTGAGCTGTTCTTATTCTAAGCTGAGATATCTTAAAAACTTTAAAAAATCACTGTAACTTACTGTCTTGTACAGTTTACAAATAATTTTATCTGCATTTTTACTTTATCTTTCCAGTATCCCCCACTATAAGTCACACTCTCAATAAGAATCAAACCTTTTGAATTTAAATTCAGTATTTTATATTCACTATTATTTCCTCTTAATATTGTCTCACTGCCTTTATCTAATTATTCATCTCTAGCGTATGCTCTGTTTAGAGGAGGAAGAGTGTTTAGAAGTATAGAGAATATATTACTTCAGTGCATTTTTCAGGTTATTATGGTTTTCACAGAATTCGTGTGACAAATCAATGATCAAATGACAGATAAGCAATTTTACTTATTTTGTGATATTTAGTACCAAAGTAGGGCAATTGTAGTAAATGCATATAAGTGACAACCAGAATATCACAGTAATTAATGAGTAAAGGGTTTTTGACAAACTTCACCTGGAAAGTAATTTTATATATCAGATTATCCTTAGAAAGATGCAAAATAAAGTATTTCTTCCCCATGGGATTAGTCTCCGGAGTTTACTTTAGTAGATATTGTGATTTTGAATGAATCAGTTTGAATTCATAATTTAAATGTGTATAGTCAGTAATGGGATATTCAAGAGTAATGAATATAAATAACCATAAGTGTATTGAATATAAATAATCATAAGTGTATTTCTTTTAAGACATTGAAATAACTAATTTTCTGCTTGAGTATAGGGCAGCCAGGAAGGTTTTGTATACTTAGAGAATAAACTATGTGAATATTATTGGTTGTAAGTGCAGTTTGAATATGTCAATGTGATTCAACTTAAGTCCAAAGTATAGTGTTCTTTTCCTAAGCAATGACATATCAGTGGATGCCTTAGAGCCTTTTAAAATAAATAAGGAAAAAGGTAAAGTTGCTTTTTTCCATTACAAGTAAAACATCTATTTTAGTTAGAGGCTTTAGTTCCAGGAATGTGAGTGTATCCGAATTTCAGCCAGTGAGGACTACACATTGCTATTCAGTAGATCTTCATTCTTCATTCTCTTATAACTCTTGTACCAACATAGAAAGGTTAAAATTTGTTATGTTTTATTATTCTATGTAGTAATAGAAATTTTAACAACCCTTTTGAGGGTTTTTAATTTAGGGCTAGTGGGTGCTAGTAACATGGAGTAACATGCACGGACTTCTAATTAAACATGAAAAATTAATACATGCTTTCTTCTGAATTTCACTTTAAAGGACAAAGAGAATGAAAGAGACAGTAGGTGATGAGAGATAGAGTGAAATTAGAAAGAAGAATCAGTAACTCACCTAGAAGAGTAGAAATAGATGAAACCTAAATGCTGGCCAAAATAAATGTCTTATGACTCAAGACAATTTATCCTAAAGAAATCCAGTCAGGATCAGGAACTAGAGGGTTTAGGTATCTCAGGAAGCAGGGTGAGATGTCAAACTGACATAGGTAAATCCACACAAGAATAAATTAGAAGTGAAATGTTACTTAATAAGGCTGTACCTAGCACAATCTATCAACTCAGAAACTGGAATGCCTCTGGATGTGGAGTCACTGAGCGTAAAGAAAGACTGCCAGAATCTGACAAACTAAAGACCAAAATAAAGGGTAGAATATTCAGTTTATGGATTCCTTAAACTCTTTTATTAAACATACAAGTAATGTATTAATTTATAGAATTATTTTGCATTCCAGAGTTTTCTTCTAGATAATTTACTGTTTCTTGTGCTTTAACACTTAAGAAGAAAGAAAGCTTAACGAAAGGACAGTAGGTAATAGTGATGGATATTAACTTAATTTTTACAGTATATTCATGTTGTAGTGAGTGAGAGTGAGAGAGATCTTTTATTTCATATTTAAAGTATTTTAGGTGGTGGAAATTTGGTTTGTTCACAATTATTCAAAAACTAAGTTACATTAAGAACGACTTCTTTTAGCTAGTGGGAAGCAGATGCATAGCACAGGTGGATCAACTTGGTGCTTTGTGACCACCTAGAGGGGTGGGATAGGGAGGGTGGGAGGAAGGGAGACGCAAGAGGGAAGAGATATGGGGATATATGTATATGTATAACTGATTCACTTTGTTATAAAGCAGAAACTAACACACCATTGTAAAGCAGTTATACTCCAATAAAGATGTTAAAAATAAAATAAAATAAAATAAAAAGAACCGCTTCTTTTACTCAACATGGTATCTATTAAATTTTTTCTCTTCAAAAGGATCTTTTCTTTTTGTTTTTCTTCCTTGATTTTTTGTTTAACATCTTTATTGGAGTATAATTGCTTTACAATGGTGTGTTACTTTCTGCTGTATAACAAAGTGAATCAGCTAAACGTGTACATATATCCCTATATATCCTCCCTCTTTGTGTCTCCCTCCCACCCTCCCTATCCCACCCCTCTAGGTGGTCACAAAGCACTGAGCTGATCTCCCTGTGCTATGCGGCTGCTTCCCTTTAGCTATCTATTTTACAGTTGGTAGTATATATAAGTCCATGCCACTCTCTCACTTCGTCCCAGCTTACCCTTCCCCCCTCCATGTCCTCAAGTCCATTCTCTACATCTGGGTCTTTATTCCTGTCCTGCCCCTAGGTTCTTCATAACCTTTTTTTTTTAGATTCCATGTACATGTGTTAGCATATGGTATTTGTTTTTCTCTTTCTGACTTACTTCACTCTGTATGACAGACTCTAGGTCCATCCACCTCACTACAAATAACTCAATTTCGTTACTTTTTATGGCTGAGTAGTATTCCATTGTATATATATTTGCCACATCTTCTTTATCCATTCAACTGTCAATGGACACTTAGGTTGCTTCTATGTCCTGGCTATTGTAAATAGAGCTGCAATGAACATTGTGGTACATGCCTCTTTTTGAGTTATGGTTTTCTCAGGGTATATGCCCAGTAGTGGGACTGCTGGGTCATATGGTAGTTCTATTTTTAGTTTTTTAAGGTAAAGGGATCTTTTCTTGAAATGACTTTAAAAATAATATTTTAAGACAGCAGAACTCCCAAAGCAGTAGGGTCTGTTCTGTTTAAAAGAAACTTTTTCTGTGGAATGACAGATCATAAGCACACACTTTCAGAACAACAAAAGTCAAAACCTTGACTCACCAGGTCCCTATTCTCATTGGTTCCTCAACAGATGCCACCAATAGCCATTCAAGCAAACACAAAACACAACTGACAAAAAATAATATTGATGCTAATTTGAATCACAAACGCATATACACATGCCCCAAGTATATTTCACCTTCATTTAAGCTTGAGATGACAGGAAATTCTTGGGGTGAAATCTGTGGTTTCATTTTCACATGCAAATATTCAGGAAGAAACACTGGTATTTCTTTTTTCACTTGCGTTTTCACAGGGCATTTTTTCCTCTTAAAATCCTTAATTTTAACCTTATATTTCCACAGTCTGACTGCAAGTTTATAGTTTTGTGATAACTTTGTATTATAAAATATGTGCTTAAATGGTATTTGTGACTTCCCATGCTACAGGCTGAGCCATTGATAAATCTTTGTTGTGGAACAAATTTATTTAGTTTGGACATTTGACATTAAAAAAATAAAGATATTTTTAAAACCAAATATTAACTATTTGAAATACATCAGGAAGACATACTATAAATTGATATAATATGAAACAATTTATCATTTCATTTATTAGGAAAACCAACATATATACATATACATATATATTGATAGAAAAAAATATATATAAATATTATATCTAAAGAAATAGAGATGCTCATGTACATGGTTAGTGTCAAATAAGAAGAATTTGCATAAGGATAGTTTAAGGATATTATATTGGAATATTTAATAATAGAGCATATTTAACCACTACAAATATATAAATTGGTCACAAAAACCAATCAATTTAATTACAGTTGTTTCTAACTTTTTATTAGCAACATATAGTTAAAGTCCTGGTGAGACTTGTGTACTATGATTTTTCTTTCCATAAACTGAAATTTGGAGTCATTTAAGCCATCGTTCCCCAATTTACTTGCTGTGTGTACTTGCATAGGTTACTTAACTGTTCTGTGCCTCAATTTTCTTCTCTGTGTAGTGGAGATAAACTCTGTCTCAGAGTTCTTGAGGATCAAATGAGTGAACGTATTTCAGACATATGGCAAGTGTTAAATAGGGATGCTTGTTGTTGTTATTGTTGCATACATATAAGAAAAAGAAAAAAATATTTTCTATTAGCCTTATTTATCTCCATTTTACCATAGTACTAGAATATATATTTAAAACCGATTTCCATTCTTTCAGGAATATATAAAGGAGCATAGTGTCTTTCGATGAAAAAATAGAAAGAAGCTAAAAGACTAATGTTGAGGCCAGAATGCTTTTAATAGTCAGAATGAGAAAACTTTTGTCCTTGGCCAATGATATTCTTTGTAGTAGACACATCCCCTTTTAGATCTCTTATTTCTTGTATGTTTCAATTTACTTTAAAATCATATATATATGTTTAAAATCATATATATATGTTTAAAATCATACCTTCATAAAATTATTAATAACGGAATTCAAAAGGTGATAAGTGTAAATCATATGTTAAAATTAAGGTTAAAATTAACACCAATGTACCAGTTACACAGATAAACACATCAAAATTTAAGATTGGAATACATGCCTTTGAAACCACCTGTGTGCTCTTGCCAGAAAGCAACCAATGTATTAACTATGCTATCTACCACTCCTTTGTTTTTTCCAGATCTCTCTCTCTCTCTCTCTCTCTCTCTCTCTCTCTCTCTCTCTCTCACACACACACACACACACACACGCACACACGCACATGCACACAGACAAATACTGATTGGTTTTATATATTTTTAAAATCATAAATGGAATTATATTTTTACATACTTTGGCAACTTTATTTTTTGCTCTACAGTATATATGTGAAATTCATATCTATTGTTATATGTAGTTTAGATCCAGGTCTTTTATTTTCATTACTGCATAGTATACTACAGGATGCATAAGAATTCATCTCTTTTGAAAGATTCTTTCCCATTTTTACTATAACATTGCTAATTAAAAATTATTATGTATGTCATCTAGTACACATGTGCAAGGTATTATATCCTATACACATGTACAGAGTAGTGTTTTTCAGTCTAAGTCACAGCACTTCACAGGGTCATAAAGGTGATATAGAGGATTGTGTCCTACATTCGTGAATGTAATGGGGTGGATTAGAAAAGAACAGAAAGAAGTAAACAGAATACATTAGTTTCATCGTTCATCTCATATTTTTGTGGCAAATATTGCTCATTGAGCTTTTTTTATACACATACAAATAGTGTGGGATATATTTTCCTTTTGTTTTCATATACATGGACACAAATTCTTGTAAGCATGCATGTGTTTACAATGTTACAATATTAAATACATTTCTTACTATAAGTCCCTATTAAATTTTGAAAAAAAACTGCTCTAGTTCATATGCCCAGAAGTGGAATTGCTGAGTAACAGAATATAAGCATTTCTAAATTTACTGTAAAAGGCCACATTGTCATCTAAAATATTGGCATAAATTGTTTACACCATTCAGTATAAGTTTACATTTATACCAGGGATATAAAGTTCTGATTGCTTCAAATTCTTGGCAATGATTGATACTCTCAGCCTTAAAAAATTTATCAAATGGAGACAGGGAAAATGTTATTGGTTATTTTGATTTTCATTTTGTTTACTTCAAGTGATGATAAGCATCTTTTTATATGCCTATTAGCTATTCAAGTTTCCTCTTGAATGAATACTCTATTTAAGGTTTATTTTATATAAATTGATTTGTTTACCTTATTCTTACTTATTTGTAGGCATCTAAATTATATATTGGAAACTATTTCTCAGTTTTATGTCCAATATTATTTCTATTTAAGGTGAATATTCACTTCCTTTATGCTCTATTTGGATAAACAGAATATCTTTGGTTTTAATATAGACAATTTTTAATCTTCCTATTGAAGAGAGAGTGAATTCACAGGGGGACTGGGAAAACTATCTTTCTCTCTGGAGAAGACGGAATGTCTAGCTTTTAACTCTTGGCCATGATAAGGGCAGGGTCATTTATGATGTGGCATTTGAACCTCAAACATCCCTGATGACTTCACAACTTCCCAAGGCTAGTTTTTGTTTTGCTTGTTTGTTTAAAAAATATAGAGTAAAAATGTAATTATCTTTGATTTGTAATGCACAGTGAAAACCTTGATCTGCTCAGCCACTTCTGGGCTACCAGAGGTTTTTTTTCATTTCAGTCCTTGTTTAATATTTTGTCAATTGGTCTTGGGAATTTTTTACCTATTTAAGAAGCTCAGTTTACTGAATATAATCTTTCTTTGAGGACTAAGAATCTTACAATATTAAATTGACGTTTGTGAACATTAGTTCTTTTCTAAGCATTCTGAGAGTGTGCTGCACGTGTTGTGTGGTGAACTGGGGATTAAATGGGCTAGTTTTGATATCAAAATTGGCTCCACCACTTAACCAGCTGGGTGGACTCAGACATGTAGTTACCAGTCGAGTTTATGAGGCTTAGTATCCTCATCTGTAAAATGGAACTAATAATAATTACTTTGCTAGGATTTGGGATGATGAGTGTAAAGCCCTTAGTATAATATCATCTGCTACATAGGAAGCACTGAACAAATATCTTCTTTTTCTCACTTTATAATGATGTGGAATACATATTGATCACAGGACATACCCTAGAAATATTGATTACTTGTAGTGAATACTGTAGTGTCTCCCCAGGGCCCCTCTTCAAGACTGGGCTGTACTCCAGTTGCTCAGAGATCACAGTTGCGCACCTCCCTAGCCATTGCCCTGGGACACGAGGAACTGTAGAACTAGTTTTTTCACTGATGGTTTTCAGCTGGTGTAACTGGTTAGGCAGCTTGGCTTGAATATGCGATCAGAGGGACATAAAAACCCCACAGGGAAATTCATTCCGCGCTGAATTTTTCTGAAGTCAGGATTCATTGTACAATTATTGGTGGTTCAATTTAGGGACAAAGAACATGTGTGTGAATAAGAATCCTCAGAGCTTTCACCTGGATGTCTCTTGAATCCCATTGCTTTCTTGTACTTTTTTGGTTGCTTTAAAATAAGCTTTAACATGAGGATGCTCTGTACAAGTTTTGACACCTTTTAAAGATCAATAGGTATGGAATCTTTGCAGTTGGCAATGAGAATGGTATATTTGAAACCATCTCTGACAATGCAATTTAAATAACAATGACTAAGACAATGTTTGGGAGATATAAAGCCAAGGGGATTGGGGAATAATTGTTGTTTAAAGGTTGACTTCCTGGGCATTGCTGGGTTGAGGCTGCACAAGCACTATGTCCACTGACAGGAGGAAAATTGTAAATGAGACTTGAAGTTCATGGATCCAGGGCTAGGTGGACAGCTAAATGTATTACAAAATAAATTTTTTGAAAAGATAAATCAGCCAAGAATGTGCTGTAGTTTTTTTTATTATGTTCTAGTAAAACTGAAGTTAACAAAGAAGCAGCTGGAGGCTGCTAGAGCCACAAAACCATGACCTTTACTTCCAGTATGATATTAAGGTTTCTACTGTCTCCATACCCCTCACCAAGTGATGACTGATGCTCTGATAAAAGGGTCTCTAATTTTTTGTGACCCCTATTTACTTTATTGTTGAGGAGAAAAGATGATGGCAGAAAGCTGTTAGGGATTTTAAGCCCCAAAATGGAGCTAAATGGCAGGAAATTATTCAGGATTACACAAAAGAAATGGAACAATAAGAAAGAAAAAGTATAAGAAAACCTTACATGTGGAATTAAACTATGTGGAATTCTTCAGAGGCTCAATTAAAAATGACATGAAAAAAAGGAAGAAACAGATGGAGTAGCTACTAAAATTTTAATGGATGCCTATAGGAGACCAGGTCATCCAGCCCTACCAGCTACTCAGGTTGTAAAAGGACTATGACAAATTCACTTACTTTATCTTGGCCTTGATACACTTTTTAAAATCTGATGATTATAGAAAACTGAAGTCTACTGTCCTTTCAGAGTCAGTGCCAATTAAAACAGCAGAGAATCAGGATTCTGACTGACAAGAGGGCCAGGGTCTTGGCACAGTCCCTAGTAGGGGACCGAGGTCATTTGCACTGAGATGGGAACAATTTCCTGGTGAGGAAATTTCTTAGAATTGATGGACACTGGTGTTAGTGTACTATCCTTTATAAACTTTCTAATGAAAATTAAGAAGATAATAAATGGTATGGGATATGGTGATACAAATATAGAAAGTTTTCAGGGGAAAATATGGCCCAAAGCAGGAATTTATGAACAAAAGTTATTTATGGGTGTTGGCTCACCATTGCCAGAATGTATTATTGGAATATATGTGATGTCTAAATGGAGGAGTTCTCCCTTATCCAAAATCCAGGAAAAAGGGATGATATGCATATCTGCTTTTCAAGCTGCTTTGATTGGAAAGTCTGAATGGGAACATTTAGAATAATCTAAATATATGCAAGTGCTTCATTTAAAACAATGTAGGATACCTGGGAGGTATAAATATTCTGGTTTAATAAAGGAGCTATTAGATGCAAATATATTAGCATCACAAAACTCTTTAATAGTCCAGCCTGGCTCATAAGAAGATAATGAGTTTTGAAAGATAACTGTAGATCATAGAGGATAGCATAAAGTGCTGCCTTCAAAAGCATCAGCTGTACTAATATGGTATCAGCAGTTCAAAAATTCAAAATATGCCACAAACTGAAGGACACAGCTTGGTTGGCTCTTACCTTCTTTACCAACTCTGTGTTTAGAAGAAAGTTAAAGCTTATTTGCATTCACCTGGGTTGGCTGAAATGTGCATTTACTGTAATCACAGCTTGGTGATAAGAGATATAGATAGGATTTAGTTGGAAAGTACTGTTATTCATTATATTAATCATAAAATGTTGATATCACAATCTGAAGACTAATCCAAGAAATAATTAAAAATACTTATTAATCACATGACCATTGGAGGATGGCTAATTAACATCCCTAAAGTACAGAGCTCAAAGCAAATGATAAAATTCCTTGGTATTACTTAAATAGGGGGGGCAATAGAGACATTGCTCAGACGATCAAAACTAAGTTATTAACTCTGCTGTCTCCATAGTCAGTCAAGAGGTATAGAGATTTATTGGGTTTTTCAGTTTCTAAAGATATCGCATGACAAATTTGGGAATATTATTAGCACCTGTTCACAAAGTTACCAGAAAAACAATGAAATTTGATTTTTTTCTTGCAAGAGCAAGCTTTCTTTCAGCTTAAAAAAAAACACGTGGTACAATCCAGCATGTATAGACCCCATGCTCACATGATTTTGGAAGTGTCTGAAACTTATGTCCATAATGATCAGACATGAAAACCTGTTACTGCCACCCAGCAGAGATCATCCTGATTTTGGACAAACTTACTGTGCAGTTTCAAGTTATACAGTATTTAAAAGGCAATTGCTAGTTTGTTATTGGGATTTAGTTCCAACTGCTTCTGTTATAGAGGGACAAAAACTTATCTTGACACTCAAGATACCCATTGTGTCAAATCACCTGCTCCATTCCTGACTTATCAACAGTGTCTTACTGTATACAGAGCATTTTTTGTGTGTGGATGGAAGGAAATAGTTAAGGTAAAGAACACTTGGAAAACAGAGGCCAATATTAGTTTAGGGGTGATTTGGTGGCACATATTCTTGCTTCTTATAACTCCAGTGGCTGCCAAAGATACCTATGAGAAACTCTTTGACATGCTCAAACTAAATTATATTTTGATGACTACAATCCATATGATACTGCCCTGGGGAATTCAACATTTCTGAGTCCAAAGTATGTACTCAATTTGTAATTATCAAAGGAACATTCTAAGGCAACAAAATGTTTGGTAGATAAACTAACATTTACCAAAACCTCCTACCTAAAAGAGCCTAGAGAAATTGGCACAAGTCTAGGAGTCCTTGGGCAAGCCAAATTTGCCTTCACTAAGGAGAGACATACTGAGGAAAAAGTCATGCTGGCCTTTATTGGCCACTTAAAGGGGAATTTATTTCGGGAGAAAGGAAAAGGATGCAAGCAGTCTAGACAGATTATGCTTGTTTGAAAAATGAATAAAATAACCTCAAAGGATAAACAGCATGATAGGAATAACAGTGGAAAAGAGCATGGACACTGAACCAAGAGGCGCCGTTAAGAATGCTCCTTGAGATGAAAACAGAGGTAGTTCAAGGACAATGGTCTAGATCTTGGTAAGAGAAGTAAAAGCAATGAACTTTATGAGAAATTTATTGTCCACCTAGTCTATGGGAATTCCTAAATGGAGAATGAATGTAATTTGCATAGGTGCTCCCCAGATGCCAAGGCCCCATGTATAAACAAACAACAGATATACCTACTAGAGTAGTTGGGAATGGAATCCTGTTCAGCTTAACCAAGAATTTACTTGTGTGTGTATATGTGTGTGTTTTGGGGAATGGGGCTGTGGGGTGGTTGAAGGATTACTTAAATATAAGGCTCATTATGAAACCTGGTCAATAAAATCTTGTAGTATGAAATAGGTCATATGGCTATGCCCCAAAAGAGACCTGGAATCCAGAATTAACAAAGCTTTGACTCCTGGCTTATATCACAATCCATGACAACATTTGATAACACAGGCAAGGACTGCTTTTGTTAGGAAACCCTAAAAAAATACTATTGTACTTCTAAATGACTTATTTTGTAATAATTTTAGATTAATGATGCAGTTGCTATTTAGTGTAATACTGATATAATTAGTAAGAATAATTTGACTGATTTACTTATACCTCATTTGATGATGCAAAAATAGTATTTGAAAGTTGTCCTTTTGCTTTTTTGTTCTATAAATATTGCAAAAGATGCATGGGAAGAGATGATCATAGCAGCTCATAATTAGAAGACTTGTTTCAGCGTCAGGAGGTTAACTTCGTAAGAGAGAGTTAATTTATAGCTGAACTGGTAAGCTATATCTTATCTCTGGGAATGCCAGAATGTATGGTTTTGACTCTTGGCCGAGATAAAGACAGTGGACATGCTATTTAAAGTGCAGAATTCACTTGGCTATCCCCAGGGTCAGTTTGTTCACTGATGGTTTTCAAAAGGCATAACAGATTTTAATAATTATATTACTTTTGTGTTAAGGAAATTGTGGGCAGACAAGAGGGGGCTATTTCCTTGGAGAGGAGTCATTCTATTGGATAATTTTTCTTTCAGTGTTTATTTTCCTTACAATTTTTTTAAACATCTTTATTGGAGTATAATTGCTTTACAATGGTGTGTTAGTTTCTACTTTATTTCCTTACAATTTTGATGGTGTGTTTTTTCTAGCCTAGACATAGAGGTGTCCTTATCCTGGGTTCAGCTAATTATTTGATCTTAAGCATTGTTAATTTGATATGTAACTTTTCTTTTTTCTGAGTCAGAGTATCTTCCAAGAGCTCCACAAGCTCTTGTAATTTAGGGGAGAAAGGCAATCTGCCATTTTATTTTCTGTTTCTAACAGAAAGTTTAAGATGATCAACAAAGAGCATAGATACAGTTTTTGTGATATCTTCACCCTTATCTTGATCCGTGTGTTCCCAGAAGGTGACATTTAAGGGGACTCTGAAGTAGATGCTTACTTCTTCCTGTTTACCAGACTGAATTTTTGATCAATCAGTTTTGAGAAAAAACCTCGGATAAAGCTACTAAAATGAATTGTCCTATTTTTATGCTAATTTTATATCCATCTATGGTCAAATTTTGATCCATATATTTGATAACATTTTAGTAATCAATCCTTCCTGCTTTTTCTACCAAGTTTTCACATATCCAGGATCTACAAAGGAATAAACTAATTGATAGAGATCAAGGAATCCTAGAATAAAAGTTCACAGAGCAATGTTAAATTCTTCAGTAAACTTTCATCTTTGCTGACCTCAGTGAGATTATGCAAGTATGATCTCAAGCAAGATTCCAAATTAAGGAACCAGAGTTTTGTCATTTTTTTCCAACCACAGTATAAGATATTATGATAATGTTCAGTGAGTGGAGTATCTTTAGGAAAGGCCTGTGTGTGAAACAGAAAAGGGTCTGATGAAAGTTCAAGAGATACAGGAAAAGCAAAGAAAAGGGGAGGAAGAAGTTGAGGTCTGAGGAGGCAGGATGCCAATCCGGAGTTGCAGCAGAATAGGGTGAGAAGTGTTTAAGTTTGGATGTTAGATATTGCACATTTTCATTAGGTTTTATTCATGAGTCTCTAGGAGAAATAATATTAGAATTTTCCTGCTCTTTAGTGGTCTCTTCATGCCAATCTAAAAATGCTAACCAATGGGTATTTAAATTTATTGAAAGTTTTGATTCTAAGGCACATAGATGGGTTATATTATCCTAAATTCTTTGGAGTAGACGCTGAAGTTCTAATTTTTCCATGACAGAATCTTGTCAAAACTTTAATTATTTAGTGCTATTGTCACCATAACCCTAAGGTTTTCTGAAAGTCTGCTAACTACCAATATCCAAGTGAAGAGAAGAAACAAAATACAAATAATCAGGCACTAAGATTCTTAGCCCTATTCCACCTTATCTATAAGATTCCTAAGCAATACAAAGCAAATCAAGAAGCTAATGTCAAGGGGAAAAAAGAAAAAAAAAAGACTTAGGGGCACTTCAACGTATGGGAAACTGTACTCGTTAGAAGTGGGACTTAGTAGTACAGTCACTGGAACTCTGAGGACGGATGTTAAAGAATTTCTGTTATGATCTATCCTCCTGGAAGTGGTCTCAGGGTGAGAAGCAGAAGATACAGTCCTGATCTGAGTTACCTCATCTAAATCCAGATTAGAGACTGATAAGGTCAAAGACCCCAGGGTACCAGGACAGGCTGATTCCCCTCCCCCATGCCACACTTCACTCAATATTTCCCAAAACACCACTACAGCAGAGGGGAGGAAAGAAGACCCTTTATCTGGGGAACTGGGTGGTGTAGGCACACTGTCCAGGTGACTTGAGTCCTTTCCTCCTTCCACCTGCTCACACGTTCTCAGTCTCACTGTGTCTTCTGGCCTGGCAAGCTAAGTTCTCCCCAAAGGGCCTGCTCTAGTATATTTCATTCACTAGATTAGTTACAGATTTTGAACAAACTTTCTTAAGAGAATGAAAAGAAAAATAATTATATAGATACATGTATATACTTAGTATTTGTATTTATGTTTTCTATAATATATAAAGTTCTATTTATATATTTTTATTTCAGCATTAGTATTTGTGAAACCCTCCAAAGTGTGTGGCCCAGAGTAGGATGCTTTTCCTATATTTAAGTGTCATGGTATTCGTCATAGCTATCACCATGTGGCTTCTGTGCTATTTCATTACATCTGACCATAATGATTGCATGTGAGCTAATTCCATTCCTAATAAGGTCATAAGTTATATTTCAATCTAGTAATACTAATCCATTTTTAACATAAATTATTATTCTTGAAAAACAAAACAAAGTGAGTTATTCTATTCAGGTAATACACATTCCTAAACTTCCTCACTGCTTCCTGAAGATAGCAAGAGAAAGAGAACTCACTAAATTGATATAAATTTACCAATTTGTTTAAAAATGCAGAATGCCATTATTTGGGCATTTCACTGAAGGTGCATTTGTGGAAATAGAAACTATTTCAAAACTTTTACAAATTACGGGTTTTATAGATAAATATGATATATTCAGAAAGTGTCGCTTTTTTTTCTCAATTTTCACTTTGCTTTTTGAGAACAGTTATTTTCAGATGTTTCAGCTAAAGTACTGTGCTGCATTGCAGCATGTAAGGTTATATGCCACTGATGCTGCATTACAAAAGCAGAAATAGTAGTTGAAAAGCATTTCTTAAATCTGGACTTAAAAGGCATTATCATTTTAGAACATGGTCCAGTAAAAAAAAAACCTTTGAAGATTTATCTTTTTATGTGGATGTTGCTGGTGACTCACAAGATGCTTTCACCTCTGTCACTAAGGCTCTTTCTACAAAAGAGCCAAAAATGGTTTGCAGTGAAGAAAAAAGTAGGGTCAGCAATTTGTTATTATTGAAAGTACATAAAGCAGTCAGTTCTGGTTTCATCTTCTTTATCAACAGTTTAAAGAACATTTAAAACAAAAAGATAAAAATAGAATAGGAAAATTTTTTCTTTTTGACATAAAATTTTGGTTTGTAATTCCAAGTGTTTCAAAATCACTCTGGGTCAATAAAATTTGGTGGTGTATAAATAATCCACTTGCCCTGAGAAATATTCTGAAGCTTAAAGTACAAACTACTTAAACTTAAATATCCTTGGGCTCTTCCACAATTTATGAAAAGCTGAGTAAAGCTATTCCATTGAGTCTGTCATTTCTAACTTATAATTGTATTACAACCATATTAAGTTCTATTGCATACATATATTGATTTTATATAATATTCAAAAGAATAAAATATGACTACACGGACCAATAATTATAGGAAAAAGGAAGGGTTCAAACTAATTACTTTTTGTATAAAACATGTTTATAATATAACATTCATTAATATACTTAAAGCAAAAGTGGAAATCATACATAATTATATTTTATAAATGCAGGGATTAAGTTTACTTTTATTTTCCATACCACATGGATAAAAATATGGTATAGAAAATAAATGTTTAAGTAATTACATTTGCAACTAACAAAAAGAAATATTACCATATGGCACCTATAATTTTTTAAATGATTTTAAATTTTACGATCATATGCTTTTTCACCTTCTTTATGTAAAAGTGTTAAATTTGTGACCTTATGGAGACACACTCCATTTGCCAAGCAAATTTGGGAATATTCGCAGAATTCTTGGCAATGAAACTAAAATGCATTACTCACCAGATTCACATTTCAGGCTACATTAACTAAAAATGATCTCAGGCTAAAATAATGATTATATAGGTTAACCTATTTGAAAGAAACTTCACAAAGTCACACCTAATGAATAGCAAAGCAGGGTCAATTAGAACCATTGTGAGATCATTAGAAAATGATTCGTCTTTATGCTGTTATAAGCACTATATTCATTTACTTACCATAAAAATCTATTCCCTAATCCTATAGTAGTAATTTCCAAGAAGTCATTATATCTACCAGGTAAGTGATTTGCTCATACTGTGCTAAGGACTTTACAAACAGTATCTCATTTACTCCTCCCATCTGCCTTAGGAGGTCAGGACTATTATACACAGTTTAGAGGAGAACAGTACAGGCATAGAGAGGTCAGTTGATCTGTTTACAGTCACATGTCTATAAAGAGGTGATCCACAAGTTCAGGACAGCTCTGTCATTTCTAACCCCCTTTAGACTTGACATCTCTACTGTTTTGCCTCTTCTGTATGGTTTTCTACAGGAGCAAATCTGTCATTCAGGAGTCCAAGTTAGATTTAAAGCAATGATTATATATTTGCATCTGAAAAAATGAAATAAAATCATGTTAATATTTCTAAATTTAAAAATGTAAATTGCTGCTGCTTAGATACATAAAAAATTAAATCTATGTCTTTTAATGTTATAATTATTTAATCCATTTATTTCCTGGTAGGCATTTTAGCTACAGGCTATGTTAAAGTTGTAGCCACTGACTTCTATAATTAGAATAGAACTTGAATTCATATCACAAGCACTTTTAGGTATATATCCCAAAGCTGGGCTTCAAAAATGAGAAATATAGCATAACAAGAGCCATCATGTTTACCACAGTTGTCCTTTTGGGGTTTCTACTTATACATACAAAAAAAGGCAACTACAGAAACAGTCTGGTCTGTTTGTTATTTTCCATATTTATGAACATCACCTATCTCATGAGAAGGTAATAAAAATTACATGAGATAATACATAATGTTTTTAGGCAGATGTCTGGCATGTTGGTTGTCCAGTGAATGTAAGCGTTATTTTCTGCTATTGACGTTAATATTTCTGTTAGGTAATCTTGGTGGTCAGGAGTGAGGTAATAATGTTTTACTTTTTGTAGAGTCTAAAGCAGAAATGAAATTATCCTTTTTATAAGTCTGTGAGTATTTGAAACATTTTAATTGGGAACTGTTTTGGTTAAAATAGCTAATCAATTTTAGGAGAAAGTTTATTAAACATATACTTATTGTTTTAAAATATAAGATTACTTTTCAAACAGATTTTTGCATAGGTACAGTTCCTCTGTCCATTTGACATTTATATTTGTGGAACAGATGTGGGCTTCTTTTCATGTTTTATAATTACAAGTGCTTTCTAAACTAAGTAGTAGAAATTCCAGATGTTAATGTTATTTTGGATATACATGAAATGTAATTACAAAATTAATTTGTAATCTTATAATACATTCAGATTATGTACAGTGAAGGTGATACAGCTATTGTTATCAAATTCAGGTTCTGCTACTCACCACTCAAAAGCCAATACTTGAGAAGCACGTGTTGGTAGAAAGGAAAGTTGCTTTAATGAGAAAAGCTGGCAATCTAGGGAGATGATAGACTCATGTCCCCAAAACAACTCTGAAGTTTCTGCTCAGCCATGACAGTTTTTAAAGCAAAAAAAGGGAAGATCTTAGTTAATCGTTGAAGCAAAAGGTTAGGTTCTGCATCATTTTTATTGCATGCAGGCTGGCTGACTCCTCATGATCTTTCTTCAGTTGTTATGTTGCCTGTGTGGTCTACCTATAGAATTGTTAAGGGGGTTCCTGGGGGTGGAGAGCTAGTCATTCTTTAACTATTTAATTCTTCATTCCTACTTCTTTTAATCTAGAATCAACAAGTTAGGCAAGGCATTGTGTGCATTCAGAAGAGCACAAGTCAGGAGTTAGGTTAAATGTTACCTAGTGATCTCATTTTTATAATTAAGGGTTAATGGTAACGAAAATAGACAAACAGGAAAGGAGCAAAAGAGCTGCTTACATTATCAGATTAGGTAAAAATAAATTATTCATTATAGGCACACTACATAAAAGCACCTGCTAACATCTAACTGAATTCAACTCTTTCTCCTATATATTTTGCTCCCTTAGCATTTTAAAATTATATTAGTTTACCTATAATTTACATTGCCCAAAATGGTAGCAACTTGTCACATGTCATTGAGCATGTGAAATCTAGCTAGTTCAAATTGAGAGGCATTGTAAGTGTGAAGTACACACTATATTTTGATGATGTAGTGCAATAAAGTAGTATTAATAATCTTCATGTTAATTGTATGTTAAAATAATAATATGTTGGGTAGGTTGGTTTAAAAATAGTTATTAAGGGCTTCCCTGGTGGCGCAGTGGTTGAAAGTCTGCCTGCCGACGCAGGGGACGCGAGTTTGTGCCCCGGTCCGGGGGGATCCCACATGCCGCGGAGCGGCTGGGTCCGTGAGCCATGGCCGCTGAGCCTGCGAGTCTGGAGCCTGTGCTCCGCAACGGGAGAGGCCACAACAGTGAGAGGCCCACATACCGCAAAAAAATAAAAATAAATAAATAAAAATAGTTATTGCTTATTTTTAATATGGCTACTAGGAATTTTAAATTACATATGTGGCTCATGCTTGTGAATCACATATTTTGATGGGGCAGCATAAATCCATAGAATATGCATGTGCACATTTGTGTTATTTTATGTATACATGTGCATACACACAATGACAAAACTGTTTGATTTTGTCTATTTACTATAAAGACATTTTGTTACATTTATTGAAAGGTATATGAATTTAATGCTGAAGCTCAAGCACTGTGCTACAGGAAAATGCTAATTACTCCTTATAATCACATCTATGTCACTTTGTCTCACTGTCTGTTTTCTAGAAATATATCAATATAGACTTTTTTGAATAGATTATACTTTTCAAAACCTGATTATTATTTATGTAACATACCCATTGATATTTTGTTTCTTTTCATTTTACTGTTTAACTGATGTCTATTAATTATTTTTTCTCCTAAGATTTATAAAGGAAGTTAACCACATGTATGCTGTCCAGTGCTATATGCTCAATACATAGTATAGTCTCAAGCACACAAGTGATATTCAATCATATAAATTATATGAATAAGTGAATAAAGAGGAATCATTATATATATTTCTGTGGGGTTATTTTAATAGCTGTATTCTATTCTACATTTTAACTTATTTGGCTAGTGCTATATAGTTTTTTAAAAACAATATTTACTTTTATATTGATGTGTTTGTGATATTCTTTAAGTCCATTTTTCTACTCAGATCCCTTGAATATTTCTACTTATGTAAGATGAATTTGTATTAACTTGACAGAATCAGAGGTAAATAGCACAAAGATGAATATTAGCAGGTTTTTTTCCAGAAATATTAGGATGAATTTACATTGCCACTGCTGGCCCATAGTCATATATTTTCACCAAAATTAAGATGTAAATATTTAAGTAGATGAGAGAAAAATAGGGAGGGGGGAAGACACTCCACTAATTTGAGAATTTTATAAAAAAAGAATTTTGTTTCAATGTGTATGTTTCAAATTGTACATAAACTGACCATTTTTGCAAATGTTTGTAAGTCAATTCTATTTTTCTATGGAAATTTGGACTCATTTTTAAACCTTAGGAATAATAAGAAATACATGTATATTGTCAGTATCACAGACAACTCAAACTCAATATAACCATATTAGAATCATTATCTTTTCAAGTGGGATTTTTCTGAACACTTGTAGATCCACAAATGTTAACTCGAGTCATGACCAATAAGTTTTATATAACATATTTGAATTTTAAACTTTTATTTCCATGATAAGATTTTTAAAAACATTAACAAATGTATTAAAATGATAGTCTAGTAACCCTTAACAAGTAGTTCTCCAAATTATAACCTTGTAGACAAGATTAGCACTCAATTTTTTAATATCTTTGTTAACATTTAGGATATCTTTGCTGCCGAGTATAAATCTATAGTAAGAAATTAACATTCAATATAGTGATAAGTGTATATGACTACCCTACTTTGGCATGTCTTAATGTATAATGACATCATTTTATGTAAACTCCATAAGCACAGAGATTTTATATTTCTCACTGATATATCTTAAACATCTAGAATAGTACCTGGCCTTTATAAGACACTCAATAATAGTTAATTTGAATGATCATCAATGATCATACTTCTGTATATGGACAAAATTTTTTTATTTATACCGATAAATTTCAATTAAAATACATTTTCATAAATCAAAACTTGTATTTAAGATTTAAGGAATTAATTTCAATATTAAACTATTTCATTTGTCATCATGAAGTAGGGCAGCTCTTCATATTTTATTTAATTGTGTCCATGAGCTAATAAGTGGTAATATAACATAAAAATAATTCATTTGCATCAGGTGCACTATATAGGAAAATGTCTTTGAAGTGGTTCAAAAGGAGAAATGTGTTGAGAGAAGTGAATCTTTATACAACATATTGTCTGAAAGATGTCCAAAGTCAAGAGAACCAAGGACCTGTGGTCAAGACCAAAATCACATTTTAGTGGATGTATTAGAGTGATGCTAACTTTTAATATTTTGACTGCTGAGTAGTGGTAAATATGCTATGCAGTTTTTGATAAATGTAGATTAAATTTGTCAATACTATATTTGGAGGTGTAAACTGTAAAAGTAATTAGACCATACAAATAATGACTGAATTTTTTTCAATATGATACAATATTTCACAGTTGATCTTACCTTTAATTTTAATAATGCTTCTGCTTACATAACTTATGATTTTTAATTTGAAATTAAAATTTGTAAGTGTAATTTAAACCTAGCTTTATTTTAGTAGATAACATATGAGTTTGTATTTAAATAAGTATTCAACTTTGGGAGTTCATGAGAGCTTTACCTTTACAGAGGGTCTGCACATGACTTAAATTCATTGTAGTGCAATGCCTATAGGTTTGTAATCAGACAGGTTTAAGCTCCACTACTAAAGGATAATTGATCTGAAATTTGGCAAGTTTTTTGCTACATAATTTTTTTAACAGCACAGTGATATTACCTGAATCAGGTAACGCCTATGGAATATGACTGATGTAAGGTATTGTAAGATAATAGAAAATATATATTGGTCTCTATCCCCAGTTACTGGCACAGAGCTCCTAAAACTCTTGTAACTGCCTAAGTGATAAGAGCACTAGGAACATCTTTTGTTCTAATCTTTGGTCTTTGGCCCCAGTTCCTGACACAGGGCTCCTGAAACCCTTGTAATTTCCTGGGTGATAGGAGTATCTTTTGTTCTGATGAGGTGACTCTGGAAGGGCTTCTGGATGCCTCCTGGATGGGGGTGGCCATTGGAAAGACCAGGCCATGATTAGAAGCTCAGAAATATCAGCCCTACCTTCTGTTTTCCAGTTAATAATTGATCATGTTCACATGAGGAAGCCACCATAAAATCCCAATACTATGGTATTTGGGGAGCTTCCATGTTGGTGAACACATCCATGTACTGGTGAGGTGATGCACCCTGACTCCATGGGAACAGAAGTTCCTGTGTTCAGGACCCTCCCAGACCTCACCCTATGAATCTCTTCATCTGTCTATTAATCTGTATTCTTTATTAAAGAATAATAAATTTATCCTTTAACAAGCTAGTAAATATAAGTGTTTCCCTGATTTCTGTGAGCCCCTCTAGCAAATTAATCAAACCCCAGGAGGTGGTCGTGGGAACTACTGATTTAAAGTCCAGCAGTACAGATGTTCTGGGTGACCTGAGGACCTACTGTTTGCAATTGGCATCTGAAGCTGGGCGGGAGCAGTCTTGAGGGACTGAGCCCTTAACCTGTGGGATCCGACACTATCTCCATGTAGATGGAGTAAAGGACACACACAGGTAGAGTTTTTCCAACTCAGGTATAAAATTACCTGAAGCATATTAGTATTTATTAAAGGCTGGTGCTTTTCCACAGTTATCCCAGTATGATGAGATTATCTGCTTTGTGGGGCAGTGGTGAACATTGCAGATTAAGAACCCAAATTAAAGTGCATTTAATCTCTCTGTCCCCTTGGTTTTTCATCTTTTTTTGAGGACTAAAGATACTAATTCACATTGTTTGCTGAGAGTAGTGTCTGACATAGAATAAGCATATAATAAAAAGAGATATAACTTTTAAAATTCCATTTAGATTATTTTATATTATGTTCAATATATTTTTAATTTGGTTACGGTATTAAATAGTGTTACTGGTTGATTTGGGTCCTGAAAAATTCATATTTGACATAATAACCCCAAGTACCTCAGAATGTGACCTTATTTGGAAATCGGGTCATTGTAAATGTAATTAGTTAAATTAAGATGAGGTCCTACATGAGTAATGTGGGTCCATAATCCAATAAATTGGTATTTTAATAAAAGAATGCCATGTGAAGAGACATATACAGGAGAACATTATGTGAAGATTGGAGTTATACTGCCAGTAGCTAGGAGAGAGTCCTGCAACAGATCTTTCTCTAGTAGCTTCAGAGGGAGCATAGTCCCACCGACACCTTAAATTTTAACTTCTGGCCTCCAGAACTGTGAGATAATAAATTTCTGTTATTCAGAGCCACTCAGTTTGTGGCATTCTGTTATTCCAGCATCAGCAAACCAATAGGATTAAATTTACTATTTTGTGTCATACTTAGAAGACACAAAGATGAAGAGTACATGATCCCAAAATAACCAGTAAACAGCTAGTATAGTGATTTTTGATACGTATAATGAAAGATGTCTGTCTTAGGTGAGGGTATCTGATAAGCACATCATAAGCTAAAGATCCAGGTGCATGTGATTTATTCAGGAAAAGCTCGCAGGAGGAGCCAAAAAGAATGTGGAGGAGGCAGGATAGAAAAGGGGAAGAAACTTGGCAAGGGTGGCATTTAAGTTAAAGTCCCAGACAAACCTAATCTCAGGAGGAACTTTGTAGTATACATTCGGAAGTTTGTTTCAGCTGAAGGTAAGAGCTGGGCTTTTGTACTCCCACACCAGTCATAGATCACTGATCACCTGGGATATGGGGAAGATAATGCAAGAGTGATAGGGCAATACTGTGAATGTCGCGGATGCTCCTAGCTGGGGATGGGGCTTGAGGACCTAATAATCTATCTACACAGGAACTTATGGGAGATCTTATGAGGGGCATGACTTTAACCTTGGGGGTTTAAGGAAAGCTTTTCTGGAAGGAGAGTCTTCTTTATTGAACAGTCTTGAGGTACGTGTACATGTGAACCAGTTGAATGTCAGCAGTACTCTTTTTCATTTCTCAGTTTTGTGATCTTACTTACATTCTACATTCTACTTACTATTATATTCCCTGGGCATTGAACTTGTATTTGGTTTAATAATGTTTTTCACAGTGTCCAGCAGAGTGCACTCAAATGTGTATTTAAAGAATGAATATTCAGTCTTTTTTCTATCCACCTCATTCTCCTTTTCTTTGTCTATCAGTCACTGCTCTTCTAAAGCAAACTTTATTTTTAAACCTGTTCCAAGATATTTGCATCTTTAGGAAGCTGTTTTTGACAATCCACTTATGTTACACTGTCACTCTGGAATGAAAAAAATAACAATTTTATGAAAATGTTGAAACACTAGTTTAAACACATATTCTAGATGTGGTGTTGTTATAATTAATTTATAATAAATATTTGCTCATAATATACATAAAATATAATCTTAAACTTTAGAAGATATATGTAATAGACTGAATTGAGAATTTTCACTTCTATCTTAAACCTGATGTTAATAATATAAAATGTCAATCACTAGATACAAGAAAATGTGATTTAATCCACATGTTCTTTTAAATTGACTCAAATCATTTAGAGGAAAAATATCAAAAGAAAATACTGGAAACTACAAATCATAACAAGTACAGATTAAATGTAAACTCTAAATATGAAGATTTTGTTTGAAAAGTGCTTTGTAAAAATCTAAATTTTATTAATAGAACAACTGTTTAATTAACTTTCTGATTGCCTGAGAAATTACTTATAAAGTCTGAATAAAGTTCAGATTTTAAACACAGTATCAGTCATAGGAGAACAGTTACACTGTGCAAAACTGTTCTCTAAGAAGTAGTGCATTTACTGGTTATTAATTTAATAGTAAATTTTCTGGTTTTTCTTCCTTTGAAGTTACTGGTAATTTTTTTTAAGATCTAGAAGTACATGTAAATGAATATGGATCAAATGTAAAATTTCACCTTAGACATCAATGCATCTAGTAAAAATTGAAAACAGTTCTAAGGTGATACCAAAAGGGTGGAATTCATGCCCTTTTTTTATTTTTCACTCCCTGGAAGGTCTTATCTACTTGAGGCAGATAGGGGACAGTGTCTTTGCAAACAAGGAAAATAGAATTACAGAACTACTAGTCTTTAAGGACCAAAGTTTATAAAGACAATACATATAAGTGTAATTGATGCTTTTAATGAAGGGATATAGCCCAAGTTTTACTGAAGTTACTCAATGACTAATGGCTCAAAGGAAAAATAACCAACCCTAAAAACAAAATGCCTATTTAAATATGTATACAAACTTTTGTACACATTTTCCTACTTTATCTTTAAGTCGGATGCACTAAAAGTATCTTGTGGTACCATTGAAACAGTTGCAAATATATCTACAAATATATGTATTTGGTTTTTTTTGTTTTTTTTTTTTTGTGGTACGCGGGCCTCTCACTGCTGTGGCCTCTCCCATTGCGGAGCACAGGCTCCGGACGCGCAGCCTCAGTGGCCATGGCTCACGGGCCCAGCCGCTCCGTGGCATGTGGGATCTTCCCAGACCGGGGCACGAACCCGTGTCCCCTGCATCGGCAGGCGGACTCTCAACCACTGAACCACCAGGGAAGCCCAATATATGTATTTGTAAAGCTAAAAACTACTCAATCTATTTTTCTATTTTAAACTTTTTTTATATATCAAATGTTAGCTGACAAGTTGTTTAGAAGCCATGTGTTAATTACTTCTTGTAATTATCGTAATTGCTTGTCTTTTACAGTAGTGTCTGAGGCCAGATACTCGATAATTCCACTTTAGTTGTGAGAGTAATTTGTTTGATACTGACATCAAATTTTTTAGTACGGTTTGTGAGTTAATTTCAAGTGAATAAAAGGGTTTAGATCACAAGCACATTAGCAGAAATGCCAATGGATATATAAAATTACAGACATATATTAAATTGTCTATTTCTTATACCTAAAAATAAAAGAAAAATAGAAATTTTACTGCCTAAATATATATGTGGGAATTTACTATTCTATCATTTTAGGATTTTTATATGTTTAATTGGGATAACTCAGAAATAAAATATAAGACTGTAATAATGAGACATACACGTATGGCTGTCAGCATAACTGATGCCATCTTGGTCTTATTCTGTTCCTCCCGACCCTACCTAGGGCTTTTTTGTGTAGTAATTCTCTTCTCTACTGTCAAGGACTTTGTAGTTAAAAGATGTTGTTTAATGATATTTAGGGCCAGGTGGCCTCTATGATCTGTTAGCCTCCAAAAACAATGATGAAGACCTTCATTGTGTATTTCAGGCACCCACAAGACTAGTTAAGTATCCATAAATATTGACTTAGGGATGCACTTCCTGTTTCCAAGCACTCCCATGCTTCCAAAGCATTCCCATACCCTAGGTTACTGATAAAATTGTCCCAATGGCCCCTCAGTGTTGCAGAGTGCAGCTGTGAATGCTTTCAGATTGTTGTCCAACTGATCCTACTTTGTGAGTAAATTACCCTATAAAAAACTGATCCATTGATTACAGTAAATCCCCTACATACAAACGAGTTCCATTCCAAGAGTGCGTTTGTAAGTCCAACTTGTTTTTAAGTCCAACAAAGTTAGCCTAGGTACCCAACTAACACAATCGGCTGTATAGTACTGTACTGTAATAGGTTTATAATGCTTTTCACACAAATAATACATAGAAAACAAAAAATAAAAAAACTTCTTTTTAACATCTTTATTAGAGTATAACTGCTTTATAGTGTTGTGTCAGTTTCTGCTGTATAACAAAGTGAATCAGCTATATGCATATGTATATCCCCATATCCCCTCCCTCTTGCGTCTCCCTCCCACCCTCCTTAGAAGTATAGTAGTACAGTATAACAGCTGGCATACAGGAGCTGGCATCGAGTGAACAAGGAGAGTTGTTGACTGAAGGAGGCAGAGGAGGTGGGAGATGGTAGAGCCAAAGGATCATCAGCAATAGTAGATGGAGGGCAAGCTGAAATTTCACTCACACCTGACGTTGATGGCACAGGTTCTGGTTCCTTGCTGGATTCAATTCTATCTACCCTCTTGAAAAAATGGCATCCCTGGGTAGTAGCTGTTTTGTCCTCAACATCTATGACATGGTGGCACTGGATTGCATTCTGAATGGCTGCTGCAACCTTCATGTACCGTTCTACATTCGGGTCCTATACCTCAAAAAGTTACAGTGCCTCCTCAAATAAAGAAAATCCCCTTTCCATTTCCTGTGTCCTGAATCTCTTCAGTTCTTCAATTACTTCGTTTTCCTCTTGCCTCTCTTTGTCCATTCTCTGGGCCTCCGATTCCTGGCACTTCTTACCAGTACCAGCTACATCACCGCTGCTTTTACACTTGCTTCTGGACATCCTGGGCTTGAAATAAAGATACTGTACTACTGTACTCTCTACAGTACCGTACAGTAAAGTACACAAAAGCACAACCACTTGTAGATGATGTACGAACGTGACAGTGTACACCACACATGTGAAGTAACATATTATTGGACATGCGAACACATTTTCACACCTTTGAAAGTTCGCAACTTGAAGGTTCGTATGTAGGGGACTTATTGTATGCGGAGCTGTCTGCCTCGCTTCTTGGTCTCAAATTACCTCCTCAGTTCAGTGGGTACTTTTCTTTCTCGCCATTCTCTAACACATATGATTTCATAGTTCCCTTTAATGTAACTCTAAATTATAGTGTTATTTAGAATAAACAGCTTCCCCATCCTTTATTTAATTATAAATATTTTTCCAAAACTATTTACTAGGCAACTACTTTGTTCTGAGAATTTTGCTAGACCTTGGGGATACAGTGTTGAAAAAGTATATTCTTGTTTCTCAGAAGCACTGGGAAGAATGTAATAGTTGCAAATGAATGCAATATTGAATAAGTATTTTGGTGAGTATATGCACAGAACATGTGGAAGCCCACTAATGGTGTCATTTAGCCAGTCTTCTGGCTTCCTAAAGAGAATTTTCATGTGAACTGATTGCTAAGTAAAATCTGCAAGACCTAAGTGTGAAACCATTTGGGTATGTTTCAGAAGGAGGGAAACCAGTGGAGGAAATCCCAGATAAGAGAGGTGAACCAAAAGGTGAAAGAGGACACAGCTTATTGGGGAAAAACCAATCTGGTAAGTAGAGACCTCAACAAATATGATTTATCAATAAGGTAAACAAGTAATTCATCATGAAGACTGGTCTTTTTGACTAAGGGTTTTGGGTGTTATCTGAGGCTTTAGTGTTTGTGCTTTGGAAGTAGTTGCTGATAATCAAATGCTTAACAGTGTTAAACAGGACAAATGCTAAGCAGATTTTTCAATGGGAGAAAAAAATCTTATATGTTGTCAGTATGTGTTTAGGTTATTTTTCATTTTAATAAGGTTTATATTTGACAAAGTATTAATGATTTCTTCATTTTTTTTATTATATGACAAGCTTCAGAGAACAGAGTTTTTATTAGATTTTTGTTTAATGCCTTATCCGACAGCACACATACATATGTATATCTCGTTAGCTCAGTTTTTAAAATTTATAATCATGAAGTGACTGACATAGAGCAGTTGTTTTAGTTCAATGCTGTATCATTCTACTAAAGCCTAGTCATTCCTCTTAGAAATTCATACAAAGAAATACACGTGATTAACGGGAAGACCTTCAAGTCGTGTACTTCTGATTAACTTTAAGATATATTTAATAATGAAGATCAGTACATTGGCTAATTGCTGCATACAGTGCTAAGAATTAGAAAATTTTCAATCCAATATGCAGAGATAAGCACAATTGAATTCCTGAACTATCAACTACCAAGCAAAGCACTACCAAGCAGACTACATTTCCTCCTAGTTCCAGACTGGGAATAATGTGGAATCATTTTAGGTGATACGTATTTTTACTTTTTAAACACTATAACCAAATTTAATATAAAATGCAAAAAAAAGTTCTTTCATGCTCAAATAATTTTACATTTTGGTTTCAGATACCTATAGTAAAAATTTTAAAGAGTGTCTTATGTAAATGATGGACTCTCTTCACTGTTTTATCAAATAAGCTAGGTCCAGTTACTAAGAAGTGAGGTACTTCTGTGATTCCAAAGTACTTTATACTGAGCATAGTGTATTAAGTCATCTATGCCTTTTGTAAATTAATGAACATCTCTGACTTCCCACTGTGCCCTAAAAAGTCTTTTGCTTCCTCTGCAAATTTTATTAGATACTGAATGACTTATTTTAAAATAGTTTTGTCTTGGTAATCATTTTTCGCTCTGTGTAAAATGGGTGATGATTTCATAATCTATAAATCTTAAATGAATATTTTTTTAACATCTTTATTGGGGTATAATTGCTTTACAATGGTGTGTTAGTTTCTGCTTTATAACAAAGTGAATCAGTTATACATATACATATGTTCCCATATCTCTTCCCTCTTGTGTCTCCCTCCCTCCCACCCCCCCATCCCACCCCTCCAGGCGGTCACAAAGCACCAAGCCGATATCCCTGTGCCACGCGGCTGCTTCCCACTAGCTATCTACCTTACGTTTGTTAGTGTATATATATCCATGCCTCTCTCTCGCCCTGTCACAGCTCACCCTTCCCCCTCCCCATATCCTCAAGTCTGGTCTCCAGTAGGTCTGTGTCTTTATTCCTGTCTTACCCCTAGGTTCTTCATGACATTTCTTTTTCTTAAATTCCATATATATGTGTTAGCATACGGTATTTGTCTTTCTCTTTCTGACTTACTTCAATCTGTATGACAGACTCTAGGTCTATCCACCTCATTACAAATAGCTCAATTTCGTTTCTTTTTATGGCTGAGTAATATTCCATTGTATATATGTGCCACATCTTCTTTATCCATTCATCCGATGATGGGCACTTAGGTTGTTTCCATCTCCGGGCTACTGTAAATAGAGCTGCAGTGAACATTTTGGTACATGACTGTTTTTGAATTTTGGATTTCTCAGGGTATATGCCCAGTAGTGGGATTGCTGGGTCATATGGTAGTTCTATTTGTAGTTTTTTAAGGAACCTCCATACTGTTCTCCATAGTGGCAGAACCAATTCACATTCCCACCAGCAGTGCAAGAGTGTTCCCTTTTCTCCACACCCTCTCCAGCATTTATTGTTTCTAGATTTTTTGATGATGGCCACTCTGACTGGTGTGAGATGATATCTCATTGTAGTTTTGATTTGCATTTCTCTAATGATTAATGATGTTGAGCATTCTTTCATGTGTTTGTTGGCAACCTGTTTATCTTCTTTGAACAAATGTCTACTTAGGTCTTCTGCCCATTTTTGGATTGGGTTGTTTGTTTTTTTGTTATTAAGCTGCATGAGCTGCTTGTAAATTTTGGAGATTAATCCTTTGTTGGTTGCTTCATTTGCAAATATTTTCTCCCATTCTGAGGGTTGTCTTTTGGTCTTGTTTATGGTTTCCTTTGCTGTGCAAAAGCTTTGAACTTTCATTGGGTCCCATTTGTTTATTTTTGTTTTTATTTCCATTTCTCTAAGAGGTGGGTCAAAAAGGATCTTGCTGTGCTTTATGTCATAGAGTGTTTTCTGCCTATGTTTTCCTCTAAGAGTTTGATAGTTTCTGGCCTTACATTTAGGTCTTTAATCCATTTTGAGCTTATTTTTGTGTATGGTGTTAGGGAGTGATCTAATCTCATTCTTTACATGTACCTGTCTGGTTTTCCCAGCACCACTTATTGAAGAGGCTGTCCTTTCTCCACTGTACATTCCTGCCACCTTTATGAAAGATAAGGTGGCCATATGTGCGTGGGTTTATCTCTGGGCTTTCTATCCTGTTCCACTGATCTATATTTCTGTTTTTGTGCCAGTACCATACTGTCTTAATTACTGTAGGTTTGTAGTATAGTCTGAAGTCAGGGAGCCTGATTCCTCCAGCTTCGTGTTTCGTTCTCAAGATTGCTTTGGCTATTCGGAGTCTTTTGTGTTTCCATATAAATTGTGAAATTTTTTGTTCTAGTTCTGTGAAAAATGCCAGTGGTAGTTTGATAGGGATTGCATTGAACCTATAGATTGCTTTGGGTAGTAGAGTCATTTTCACAATGTTGATTCTTCCAATCCAAGCACATGGTATAGCTCTCCATCTATTTGTATCATCTTTAATTTCTTTCATCAGTGTCTTATAATTTTCTGCATACAGGTCTTTTGTCTCCTTAGGTAGGTTTATTCCTAGATATTTTATTCTTTTTGTTGCAATGGTAAATGGGAGTGTTTCCTTGATTTCACTTTCAGATTTTACATCATTAGTATATAGGAATGCCAGAGATTTCTGTGCATTAATTTTTTATCCTGCTACTTTACCAAATTCATTGATTAGCTCTAGTAGTTTTCTGGTAGCATCTTTAGGATTCTCTATCTATACTATCATGTCATCTGCAAACAGTGACAGCTTTACTTCTTCTTTTCCAATTTGGAATCCTTTTATTTCCTTTTCTTCTCTGATTGCTGTGGCTAAAACTTTCAAAACTATGTTGAATAAGAGTGGTGAGAGTGGGCAACCTTGTCTTTTTCCTGATCTTAGTGGAAGTGCTTTCAGTTTTTCACCATTGAGGATGATGTTGGCTATGGGTTTGTCATATATGGCCTTTATTATGTTGAGGAAAGTTCCCTCTATGCCTACTTTCTGCAAGGTTTTTATCATAAATGGGTGTTCAATTTTGTCAAAAGCTTTCTCTGCATCTATTGAGATGATCATATGGTTTTTCTCCTTCAATTTGTTAATATGGTTTATCACATTGATTTGCGTATATTGAAGAATCCTTGCATTCCTGGAATAAACCCCACTTGATCATGGTGTATGATCCTTTTAATGTGCTGTTAGATTCTGTTTGCTAGTATTTTGTTGAGGATTTCTGCATCTATGTTCATCAGTGGTATTGGCCTGTAGTTTTCTTTCTTTGTGACATCCTTGTCTGGTTTTGGTATCAAGGTGATGGTGGCCTCGTAGAAGGAATTTGGGAGTGTTCCTCCCTCTGCTATATTTTGGAAGAGTTTGAGAAGGATAGGTGTTAGCTCTTCTCTAAACGTTTGATACAATTCGCCTGTGAAGCTATCTGGTTTTGGGCTTTTGTTTGTTGGAAGATTTTTAATCCCAGGTTCAATTTCAGTGCTTGTGATTGGTCTGTTCATATTTTCTATTTATTCCTGATTCAGTCTTGGCAGATTGTGCATTTCTAAGAATTTGTCTATTTCTTCCAGGTTATCCATTTTATTGGCATAGAGTTGCTTGTAGTAATCTCTCATGATCTCTTTTATTCCTGCAGTGTCAGTTGTTACTTCTCCTTTTTCATTTCTAATTTTATTGATTTGAGTCTTCTCCCTTTTTTTCTTGATGAGTCTGGCTAATGGTTTATCAATTTTATCTTCTCAAAGAACCAGCTTTTAGTTTTATTGATCTTTGCTATCGTTTCCTTCATTACTTTTTCATTTATTTCTGATCTGATTTTTATGATTTCTTTCCTTCTAATTTCCGGATATTTTTTGTTCTTCTTTCTCTAATTTCTTGAGGTGCAAGGTTAGGTTATTTATTCGAGATGTTTCCTGCTTCTTAAGGTGGGCTTTTATTGCTATAAACTTCCCCTTAGAACTGCTTTTGCTGCATCCCATAGGTTTTGGGTCGTTGTGTCTCCATTGTCATTTGTTTCTAGGTATTATTTTATTTCCTCTTTGATTTCTTCACTGATCACTTCGTTATTAAGTAGTGTATTGTTTAGCCTCCATGTGTTGTAAAAATACAGATCTTTTCTTGTAACTGATATCTAGTCTCATGGCGTTGTGGTAGGAAAAGATACTTGGTACAATTTCAATTTTCTTATATTTACCAAGGCTTGATTTGTGACCCAAGATATGATCCTGGAGAATGTTCCATGAGCACTTGAGAAAAACGTGTATTCTGTTGTTTTTGGATGCAGTGTCCTATAAATATCAATGAAGTCCAGCTTGTTTAATATATCATTTAAAGCTTGTGTTTATTTATTTTCATTTTGGATGATCTGTCCATTGTGAAAGTGGGGTGTTAAAATCCCCTACTATGAATGTGTTACTGTCGATTTCCCCTTTTATGGCTGTTAGTATTTGCCTTATGTATTGAGGTGCTCCTATGTTGGGTGCATAAATATTTACAATCGTTATCTTCTTCTTGGTTCGATCCCTTGATCATTATGTAGTGTCCTTCTTTGTCTCTTGTGATAGTCTTTATTTTAAAGTCTATTTTGTCTGATATGAGAATTGCTACTCCAGCTTTCTTTTGGTTTCCATTTGCATGGAATATCTTTTTCCATCCCCTTACTTTCAGTCTGTATGTGTCTCTAGGTCTGAAGTGGGTCTCTTGTAGACAGCATATATATGGGTCTTGTTTTTGTATCCATTCAGCCAATCTGTGTCTTTTGGTGGGAGCATTTAGTCCATTTACATTTAAGGTAATTATCGATATGTATGTTCCTATTCCCATTTTCTAAATTGTTTTGGGTTCATTATTATAGGTATTTTCCTTGCCTTGTGTTTCTTTTTCCTTTAGCATTTGTTGTAAAGCTGGTTAGGTGGTGCTGAACTCTCTCAGCTTTTGCTTGTCTGTAAAGGTTATAATTTCTCCATCAAATCTGAATGAGATCCTTGCTGGGTAGAGTAATCTTGGTTGCAGGTTTTTCTCCTTCATCACTTTCAGTATGTCCTGCCACTCCCTTCTGGCTTGCAGAGTTTCTGCTGAGAGATCAGCTGTTAACCTTATGGGGATTCCCTTGTGTGTCATTTGTTGTTTTTCCCTTGCTGCTTTTAATATGCTTTCTTTTTATTTACTTTTTGACTGTTTGATTAATATGTGTCTTGGCGTATTTCTCCTTGGATTTATCCTGTATGGGACTCACTGTGCTTCCTGAACTTCATTCACTATTTCCTTTCCCATATCAGGGAAGTTTTCAACTATAATCTCTTCAAATATTTTCTCAGTCCCTGTCTTTTTCTGTTCTTCTTTTGGAAACCCTATAATTTGAATGTTGGTGTGTTTAATGATGTCCCAGAGGTCTCTGAGAGTGTCCTCAGTTCTTTTCATTCTTTTTTCTTTATTCTGCTCTGCAGTAGTTATTTCCACTATTTTATCTTCCAGGTCACTTATCAATTCTTCTGCCTCAGTTATTCTGCTATTGATCCCATCTAGAGTATTTTTAATTTCATTTATTGTGTTGTTCATCGTTGCTTGTTTCATCTTTATTTCTTCTAGGTCCTTGTTAAATGTTTCTTGCATTTTGTCCATTCTATTTCCAAGATTTTGGATCATCTTTACTATAATTATTCTGAATTCTTTTTCAGGTAGACTGCCTATTTCCTCTTCATTTGTTAGGTCTGATGCATTTTTATCTTGCTCCTTCATCTGCTGTGTGTTTTTCTGTCTTCTCATTTTGCTTATCTTACTGTGTTTGGGGTCTCCTTTTTGCAGGCTTCAGGTTCGTAGTTCCTGCTGTTTTTGATGTCTGTCTCCAGTGGCTAAAGTTGGTTCAGTGGGTTGTGTAGGCTTCCTGGCGGAGGGGACTAGTGCCTGTGTTCTGGTGGATGAGGCTGGATCTTGTCTCTTTAGTGGGCAGGTCCACGTCTGGTGGTGTGTTTTGGGGTGTCTGTGGACTTACTATGATTTTAGGCAGCCTCTCTGCTAATGGGTGGGGTTGTGTTCCTGTTTTGCTAGTTGTTTGGCATAGGTTGTCCAGCACTGTAGCTTGCTGGTCGTTGAGTGAAGCTGGGTGCTGGTGTTAAGATGGAGGTCTCTGGGAGATGTTCGCCATTTGATATTATGTGGAGCTGAGAGGTCTCTTGTTGACCAGTGTCCTGAAGTTGGCTCTCCCACCTCAGAGGCAGAGCCGTGACTCCTGGCTGGAGCACCAAGAGCCTTTCATCCACATGGCTCAGAATAAAAGGGAGAAAAAGTAGAGAGAATTAATAGAAATAGGAAGAAAGAAAGGAGGGAGGGAAGGAAGAAAGAAAGAAGGAAAGAAGACAAGAAGGAAAGAAGGGAGGAAGGAAGGAAAAAACACAGAAAGAAAGAAGATACAGTAAAATAAAAGTATAATAGTTATTGAATTAAAAAATATTTAGAAAAAAAAAAGGGACGGATAGAACCTTAGGACAAATGGTGGAAGCAAAGCTATACAGCAAAATCTTACACAGAAGCATACACATACACCCTCAAAAAAAGAGGTAAAGGGAAAAAAATTATAAATCTTGCTCTCAAAGTCCACCTCCTAAATTTGGGATGATTCAAAGGAGGGAGGAAAGGAAGGGAGGGAGGGATGGAGGAAGGAAGGAAAGAAGGTAAAGTATAATAAAGTTATTCAAATTAATTATTAAGAAAAAAATTTTTAAAAAATGGATGGATAGAAGCTTAGGACAAATGGTGGAAGCAAAGCTATACAGAGAAGATCTCACACAGAAGCATATACATACACATTCACAAAAAGAGGAAAAGGGGGAAAAAAATCATAGATCTTGCTCTCGAAGTCCACCTCCTCTATTTGGGGTGATTCGTTGTCTATTCATGTATTCCACAGATGCAGTGTACATCAAGTTGATTGTGGAGCTTTAATCCGCTGCTTCTGAGGCTGCTGGGAGAGATTTCCCTTTCTCTTCTTTGTTCTCACAGCTCCCAGGGGCTCAGCTTTGGATTTGGCCCTGCCTCTGTGTGTAGGTCGCTGGAGGGCGTCTGTTTCTTGCTCAGACAGGACGGGGTTAAAGGAGCCGCTGATTCAGGGGCTCTGGCGCACTCAGGCCGGGGGGGGAGGGGCACTGCGTGTGGGGCAAGCCTGCGGCCCGCCGTGCTTTCTCCCGGGGAAGTTGTCCCTGGATCCCGGGAACCTGGCACTGGCGGGCTGCACAGGCTTCCCGGAAGAGGGGTGTAGATAGTGACCTGTGCTCGTACACAGGCCCCTTGGTGGCAGCAGCAGCAGCCTTAGCATCTCCTGCCTGTCTCTGGGGTCCGTGCTTTTAGCCGCGGCTCGCACCCGTCTCTGGAGTTCCTTTAAGCAGTGCTCTTAATCCCCTCTCCTCGTGCACCAGGAAACAAAGAGGGAAGAAAAAGTCTCTTGCCTCTTTGGCAGCTCCAGACCTTTTCCCGGCCTCCCTGCTGGCTAGCCGTGGTGCACTAACCCCTTCAGGCTGTGTTCATGCAGACAACCCCAGTCCTCTCCCTACACTCCGCCCGAAGCCCGAGCCTCGCAGCCCCGTCCACCCCGGCGGGCAAGCAGACAAGCCTCTCGGGCTGGTGAGTGCCGGTCGGCACCGATTCTCTGTGCAGGAATCTCCCTGCTTTGCCCTCCACACCCCTGTTGCTGTGCTCTCCTCCGTGGCCCCAAAGCTCCCCCCTCCACCCGCGAAGGAGCCTCCTAGTGTTTGGAAACCTTTCCTCCTTCACGGCTCCCTCCCACTGGTGCAGGTGCTGTCTCTATTCTTTTGTCTCTGTTTTTTTTTTTTTTCTTTTGCCCTACCCAGGTATGTGGGGAGTTTCTTGCCTTTTGGGTGGTCTGAGGTCTTTTGCCAGCATTCAGTAGGTGTTCTGTAGGAGTTGTTCCACGTGTAGATGTATTTCTGGTGTATCTGTGGGGCGGAAGGTGATCTCCGCGTCTTACTCTTCCACCATCTTCCCAGCACCCCTTAAAAGAATATTTTAACAAAGAGCATAGATTATATTTTTCTCTGATCTCCAGTGGCTGTGTATCTGAACTTGTTTGTGCAGTCTACCTCAAATATGTGAAAGGAATCATTTGTCATTTTCTGGCTCAAGAAAGAGTATATGTCTCAATATAAAATAAAAAAATCACTACAGTTGATGAGGGATGGGGAGTTAGGGGTGAGAGGGGAGAATAGTGGATGTGATAGAGGATATAGGATTTCTTTTTGGGTTGATGAAAATGCTCTAAAATTCACTGTGATGATGGTATAGATATCTGTGAATATTCTAAAAAATCATTGAATTGTATTCTTTGAATTGATGAATTGTATGGTATGTGGATTATATTTCAAAAAATCAGTTAAAAAAAATCTCAACCTGCTTTTCCTGGCTTTGAAGATGGAGGAAGGGGCCATGAGCCAAGGACTGTGAACGGTCTTTAAAAAGTAGAAAATTCAAGGGAACAGATTCTCCACCAAGGCCACCAGAGACCTAGAACAACCTTGTCAACACCTTGCTTTCACCCCAGTGACTCCATTTTGGACTACTGACCGATGTAACTGTGAGATAACAAATTTGTGTTGTTGTAAGCCAGTGAGTTTGTGACTTAAACAGGCAACAAAAAAATAATACTCCTTACCTAGGCTACATCACTGTATTTGTAGCCATTTAGTTGACAAAATTTCCAATAGATTCACACATAATGGATTCACCCAATGGACAGACAAATTCTATATTAAAATAAGATAGGGAGCGAGGGGGAAGATGGTGGAAGAGTAAGACATGGAGATCACCTTCCTCCCCAAAGATACATCAAAAATACATCTACACGTGGAACAACTCCTACAGAACACCTACTGAACGTTGGCAGAAGTCCTCAGACCTCCCAAAAGGCAAGAAACTCCCCACGTACCTGGATAGGGCAAAAGAATAAACAGAGACAAAAGCATAGGGACGGGACCTGCACCAGTGGGAGGGAGGGAGCCATGAAGGAGGAAAGGTTTCCACACACTAGAAGCCCCTTTGTGGGCGGAGACTGCGGGTAGCAGAGGGGGGAAGCTTCGGAGCCGCGGAAGAGAGCACAGCAACAGGGGTGCAGAGGGCAAAGCGGAGAGATTCCCGCAGAGAGGATCGGTGCCGACCAGCACTTACCAGCCCGAGAGGCTTCTCTGCTCACCTGCCGAGGCAGGCGGGGCTGGGAGCTGAGGCTCGGGCTTCGGTCGGAGTGCAGGGTGAGGACTGGGGTTGGCAGCGTGAACACAGCCTGCAGGGGGTTAGTGAACCATGGATAGCCAGGAGGGAGTCCGGGGAGAAGTCTGGAGCGGCTGAAGAGGCAAGAGACTTTTCCTTCCCTCTTTGTTTCCTGGTGCGCAAGGAGAGGGGATTAAGGGTGCTGCATAAATGTGCTCCAGAGACAGGTGCCAGCCGCGGCTAAAAGCACAGACCCCAGATACAGGCATGAGACGCTAAGGCTCTTGCTGCCGCTACCAAGAAGCTGCCGCTACCAAGAAGCCTGTGTATAAGCACAGGTCACTATCCACACCCCTCTTCCGGGGAGCCTGGGAGCCTGTGCAGCCTGCCATTGCCAGGGATCCAGGGACAACTTCCCTGGGAGAACGCATGACACGCCTCAGGCTGGTGCAACATTCTGCTGGGCTCTGCTGCCGCAGGCTCACCCCTCATCCGCACTGCTCCCTCCACACGGCCTGAGTGAGCCAGAGCCCCCCCAAGCAGCTGCTCCTGTAACCCCATCCTGCCTGAGCAAAGAACAGACGCCCTCCAGTGACCTACACGCAGAGGTGGGGCCAAATCCAAATCTGAGCCCCTGGGAGCTGTGCGAACAAAGAAGAGAAAGGGAAATCTCTCCCAGCAGCCTCAGAAGCAGCAGATTAAAGCTCCACAATTAAATTGATGTACCCTGCATCTGTGGAATACATGAATAGACAACGAATCATCCCAAATTGAGGAGGTGGACTTTGAGAGCAAGATTTATGATTTTTCCCCTTTTCCTCTTTTTGTGAGTGTGTATGCTTCTGTGTGAGATTTTGTCTGTATAGCTTTGCTTTCACCCTTTGTCTAGGGTTCTATACGTCTGTGTTTTTGTTTAAAATTTTTTTTTATTTTAATAACTTTATTTTATCTTTATTTTATCTTCTTTCTCCCTCCCTCCCTTCCTTTCTTTTTCTCCCTTTTATTCTGAGCCGTGTGGATGAAAGGCTCTTGGTGCTGCAGCCAGGAGTCAGTGCTGTGCCTCTAGGTGGGAGAGCCAACTTCAGGACACTGGTCCACAAGAGACCTCCCAGCTCCACATAAAATCAAATGGCGAAAATCTCCCAGAGATCATCTCAACACCAGCACCCAGTTTCACTCAACGACCAGCAAGCTACAGTGCTAGACACCCTATGCCAAACAACTAGCAAGACAGGAACACAACCCCACCCATTAGCAGAGAGGCTGCCTAAAATCATAATAAGTCTACAGACACCTCAAAATACACCACCAGACGTGGACCTGCCCACCAGAAAGACACGATCCAGCCTCATCCACCAGAACACAGGCACTAGTCCCCTCCACCAGGAAGCCTACACAACCCACTGAACCATCCTTAGCCACTGGGGACAGACACCAAAAACAAGGGGAACTACGAACCTGTAGCTGGCAAAAAGGAGACCCCAAACACAGTAAGATAAACAAAATGAGAAGACAGAAAAACACACAGCAGATAAAAATGCACCAGACTGAACAAATGAAGAGGAAATAGGCAGTCTACCTGAAAAAGAATTCAGAATAATGATAGTAAAGATGATCCAAAAATCTTGGAAATAGAATAGAGAAAATGCAAGAAACATTTAACAACGACCTAGAAGAACTAAAGAGAAAACAAGCAATGATGAACAACACAATAAATGAAATTAAAAATACTCTAGATGGGATCAATAGCAGAATAACTGAGGCAGAAGAACGGATAAGTGACCTGGAAGATAAAATAGTGGAAATAAATACTGCAGAGCAGAATAAAGAAAAAAGAATGAAAAGAACTGAGGACAGTCTCACAGACCTCTGGGACAACATTAAACGCACCAACATTTGAATTATAGGGGTTCCAGAAGAAGAAGAGAAAAAGAAAGGGACTGAGAAAATATATGAAGAGATTATAGTTGAAAACTTCCCTAATATGGGAAAGGAAATAGTGAATCAAGTCCAGGAAGCACAGAGTCCCATACAGGATAAATCCAAGGAGAAATATGCCAAGACACATATTAATCAATCTGTCAAAAAGTAAAGACAAAGAAAGCATATTAAAAGCAGCAAGGGAAAAACAACAAATAACATACAAGGGAATCCCCATAAGGCTAAGAGCTGATCTTTCAGCAAAATCTCTGCAAGCCAGAAGGGACTGGCAGGACATATTTAAACTGATGAAGGAGAGAAACCTACAACCAAGATTACTCTACCCAGCAAGGATCTCATTCAGCTTTGATGGAGAAATTAAAACCTTTACAGACAAGCAAAAGCTGAGAGTTAGCACCACCAACCAGCTTTACAACAAATGCTAAAGGATCTTCTCTAGGCAAGAAGCACAAGAGAAAGAAAAGATCTACAATAACAAACCCAAAACAACTAAGAAAATGGGAATAGGAACATACATATCGATAATTACCTTAAATGTAAATGGATTAAATGCTCCCACCAAAAGACACAGACTAGCTGAATGGATACAAAAACAAGACCCATATATATGCTGCCTACAAGAGACCCACTTCAGACCTAGAGACAGATACAGACTGAAAGTAAGGGGATGGAAAAAGATATTCCATGCAAATGGAAATCAAAAGAAAGCTGGAGTAGCAATTCTCATATCAGACAAAATAGACTTTAAAATAAAGACTATCACAAGAGACAAAGAAGGACACTACATAATGATCAAGGGATCGAACCAAGAAGAAGATATAACGATTGTAAATATTTATGCACCCAACATAGGAGCACCTCAATACATAAGGCAAATACTAACAGCCATAAAAGGGGAAATCGACAGTAACACATTCATAGTAGCGGACTTTTACACCCCACCAATGGACATATCATCCAAAATGAAAATAAGGAAACACAAGCTTTAAATTATACATTAAACAAGATGGACTTAATTGATATTTATAGGACATTTCATCCAAAAACAACAGAATACACGTTTTTCTCAAGTGCTCATGGAACATTCTCCAGGATAGATCATATCTTGGTTCACAAAATCAAGCCTTGGTAAATTTAAGAAAACTGAAATTGTATCAAGTATCTTTTCCGACCACAACACTATGAGACTAGATATCAATTACAGGAAAAGATCTGTAAAAAATACAAACACATGGAGGCTAAACAATACACTACTTAATAACGAAGGGATCACTGAAGAAATGAAAGAGGAAATCAAAAATTACCTAGAAACAAATGACAATGGAGACACGACGACCCAAAACCTATGGGATGCAGCAAAAGCAGTTCTAAGAAGGGAAGTTTATAGCAATGCAATCCTACCTTAAGAAACAGTAAACATCTCGAATAAACAACCTAACCTTGCACCTAAACAATTAGAGAAAGAAAAACAAAAAAACCCCAAAGTTAGCAGAAGGAACAAAATCATAAAGAGCAGATCAGAAATAAATGAAAAAGAAATGAAGTAAACAATAGCAAAGATCAATAAAACTAAAAGCTGGTTCTTTGAGAAGATAAACAAAATTGATAAACCATTAGCCAGACTCATCAAGAAAAAAAGGGAGAAGACTCAAATCAATAAAATTAGAAATGAAACAGGAGAAGTAACAACTGACACTGCAGAAATACAAAAGATCATGAGAGATTACTACAAGCAACTCTATGCCAATAAAATGGACAACCTGGAAGAAATAGACAAATTCTTAGAAATGCACAATCTGCCAAGACTGAATCAGGAATAAATAGAAAATATGAACAGACCAATCACAAGCACTGAAATTGAACCTGGGATTAAAAATCTTCCAACAAACAAAAGCCCAGGACCAGATGGCTTCACAGGCGAATTCTATCAAACATTTAGAGAAGAGCTAACACCTATCCTTCTCAAACTCTTCCAAAATATAGCAGAGGGAGGAACACTTCCAAACTCATTCTACAAGGCCACCATCACTCTGATACCAAAACCAGAGAAGGATGTCACAAAGAAAGAAAACTACAGGCCAATACCACTGATGAACATAGATGCAGAAATCTCAACAAAATACTAGCAAACAGAATCTAACAGCACATTAAAAGGATCATACACCATGATCAAATGGGGTTTATTCTAGGAATGCAAGGATTCTTCAATATACGCAAATCAATCAATGTAATACACCATATTAACAAATTGAAGGAGAAAAACCACATGATCATCTCAATAGATGCAGAGCAAGCTTTCGACAAAATTCAACACCCATTTATAATAAGAACCCTGCAGAAAGTAGGCATAGAGGGAACTTTCCTCAACATAATAAAGGCCATATATGACAAACCCATAGCCAACATCATCCTCAGTGTTGAAAAACTGAAAGCATTTCCACGAAGGTCAGGAACAAGACAAGGTTGCCCACTCTCACCACTCTTATTCAACATAGTTTTGGAAGGTTTAGCCACAGCAATCAGAGAAGAAAAGGAAATAAAAGGAATCCAAATCGGAAAAGAAGAAGTAAAGCTGTCACTGTTTGCAGATGACATGATACTTATACATAGAGAATCCTAAAGATGCTACCAGAAAATTACTAGAGCTAATCAATGAATTTGGTAAAGTAGCAGGTACAAAATTTATGCACAGAAATCTCTGGCATTCCTATACACTAATGATGAAAAATGTAAAGTGAAATCAAGAAAACACTCCCATTTACCATTGCAACAAAAAGAATAAAATATCTAGGAATAAATCTACCTAAGGAGACAAAAGACCTGTATGCAGAAAATTGTAAGACACTGATGAAAGAAATTAAGATGATACAAATAGATGGAGAAATATACCATGTGCTTGGATTGGAAGAATCAACATTGTGAAAATGACTCTACTACCCAAAGCAATCTACAGATTCAATGCAATCCCTATCAAACTACCACTGGCATTTTTCAGAGAACTAGAACAAAAAATTTCACCATTTGTATGGAAACACAAAAGACCCCGAATAGCCAAAGCAATCTTGAGAAAGAAAAATGGAGCTGGAGCAATCAGGCTCCCTGACTTCAGACTATACTACAAAGCTACAGTAATTAAGACAGTATGGTACTGGCACAAAAACAGAAATATAGATCAGTGGAACAGGATAGAAAGCCCAGAGATAAACCCACACACATATGGTCACCTTATCTTTGATAAAGGAGGCAGGAATGTACAGTGGAGAAAGGACAGCCTCTTCAATAAGTGGTGCTGGGAAAACTGGACAGGTACATGTAAAAGTATGAGATTAAAACACTCCCTAACACCATACACAAAAATAAGCTCAAAATGGATTAAAGACCTAAATGTAAGGCCAGAAACTATCAAACTCTTAGAGGAAAACATAGGCAGAACACTCTGACATAAAGCACAGCAAGATCCTTTTTGACCCACCTCCTAGATAAATGGAAACAAAAAGAAAAATTAAACAATGGGACCTAATGAAACTTAAAAACTTTTGCACAGCAAAGGAAACCATAAACAAGACCAAAAGACAACTCTCCGAATGGGAGAAAATATTTGCAAATGAAGCAACTGACCAAGGATTAATCTCCAAAATTTATAAGCAGCTCATGCAGCTTAATAACAAAAAAATAAACAACCCAATCCAAAAATGGGCAGAAGACCTAAGTAGACATTTGTTCAAAGAAGATAAACAGGTTGCCAACAAACACATGAAAGAATGCTCAACATCATTAATCATTAGAGAAATGCAAATCAAAACTACAATGAGATATCATCTCACACCAGTCAGAGTGGCCATCATCAAAAAATCTAGAAACAATAAATGCTGGAGAGGGTGTGGAGAAAAGGGAACACTCTTGAACTGCTAGTGGGAATGTGAATTGGTACAGCCACTATGGAGAACAGTATGGAGGTTCCTTAAAAAACTACAAATAGAAGTACCATATGACCCAGCAATCCCACTACTGGGCATATACCCTGAGAAACCATAAATCAAAAAGAGTCATGTAACAAAATGTTCATTGCCGCTCTATTTACAATAGCCAGGAGATGTAAACAACTAAGTGTCCATCATCGGATGAATGGATAAAGAAGATGTGGCACATATATAGAATGGAATATTACTCAGCCATAAAAAGTTATTTGTAGTGAGGTGGATGGACCTAGAGCCTGTCATACAGAGTGAAGTCAGAAAGAGAAAGACAAATACCATATGCTAACACATATATATAGAATATAAGAAGAAAATGTCATTAAGAACCTAGGGGTGAGATAGGAATAAAGACACAGACCTACTAGAGATGGACTTGAGGATATGGGGAGGGGGAAGGGTAAACTCTGACAAAGCGAGAGAGAGACATGGACATATATATACGCTACCAAACGTAAAATCGATAGCTAGTGGGAAGCAGCCACATAGCACAGGGAGTTCAGCTCGGTGCTTTGTGACCACCTGGCTGGGTCGGATAGGGAGGGTGGGAGGGAGGGTGGTGCAAGAGGGAGGAGATATGGGAACATATGTATATTTATAACTGATTCACTTTGTTATAAAGCAGAAACTAACACATCATTGTAAAGCAATTATACTCCAATAAAGATGTAAAAAAATAAGAGGGAAAACGATGGTCAGGCAAGTATGTCCTATAAGTATTATCATTTTCAAATAATATAAAGTAATGCTGACAAGAGTATTTGCATCATGTGAAACAACAAACCCCAAATTGTTTAATTGATATCATTGATTTTTGTAGTATAAATAAAATTAATAAGTAAAGCCTTAATGTATCCTTTTTACCTCTTATTGTTCTTATTAAAATAAAAATATTTACCTCATTTTCTTTAAATATTTTTTAAAAAATTTATTGAAATATAGTTGATTTACACTGCCATGTTATTTTCAGGTGTACAGCAGTGATCAGTTTTTATATACATATATATATATATGTATATATATATATATTCATTTTTTTACATTCTGTTCCATTATAGGTTATTACAAGATAATGAGTAGAGTTCCCTGTGCTATACAGCAGTTCTTTATAGGTTATCTGTTTTATATATAGTAGTGTGTGTCTGTTAATCCCAAACACATAATTTATCCCTCCCCGCCTTTCCCCTTTCGTTACCATAAGTTGGTTTTCTATTTCTCTGAGTCTGTTTCTGTTTTGTAAATAAGTTCATTTGTATCATTGTTTTTAGATTTCCCATATAAGTGATATCATATGATATTTGTCTTTCTCTGCCTAGCTTACTTCACTTAGTATGATAATCTCTAGGTCCATCCATGTTGCTGCAGATGGCATTATTTCATTCTTTTTTATGGCTGAGAAACATTCCATTATCTATATATACCGTATCTTCTTTATCCAATTCATCTGTCAGTGGACAGTGTGGTTGCTTCTGTGTCTTGGCTGTTATAGATAGTGCTGCAGTGAACATTGTGTGTACATGTCTCTCTTTGAATTATGCTTTCCTCCAGATATATGCCCAGGATTGGGATTGCAGAATCATATGGTAACTCTATTTTTAGGAACTTCCACTGTTCTCCATAGTCGCTGTACCAATTTACATTCCCACTAACACTGCATGAGGCTTCCTTTTACACCACACCCTCTCAGCATTTATTATTTGTAGACTTTTTGATGATGGCCATTCTGACCAGAATGAGGTGATAGCTCATTGTAGTTTTGATTTGCATTTCTCTAATAATTAGCAATATTGAGCATATTTTGATGTGCCTGTTGGCCATCTGTATGTCATCTTTGGAGAAATGTCTTTTTAGATCTTCTGCCCATTTTTTCATTGGGATATTGTTGTTGTTTTTTGATATTGAGCTGTATGAGCTGTTTGTATACCTTGTTAGTCACATCTTTTGCAAATTTTTCCTCCCATTCTCTAGGTTATCTTTTCTTGTAACATTAGGTTGTTTATTTAAGATTTTTCTTGGTTCCTGAGGTAAGTTTTATTGCTATAAACTTCCCTCTTAGAAGTGCTTTTCCTGCATCCCATAGGTTTTGGATCATTGTGTTATCATTGTGTTACTGTCAATTTCTCGTTTTATGTCTGTTAACATCTGCCTTATATATTGAGGTTCTTCTATGTTGGGTGCATAAATATTTACAATTGTTATATCTTCTTCTTGGGTTGATCCCTTGATCATTATGTAGTGTCCTTCTTTGTCTCTTGTAACAGTCTTTAAAGTCTAGTTTGTCTGATATAAGTATTGTTACTCCCAGTTTCTTTTGATTTTAATTTGCATGCAATACCTTTATCCACCCCCTCACCTTCAGTCTGTATTCGTCTCTAGATCTGAAGTTTGTGCTTGTAAACACTATATATATTGATCTTGTTTTTATATCGATTCAGTCAGTCTGTATGTCTTTTGGTTGGAGCATTTAATTCATTTACATTTAAGGTAATTATTGATATGTATGTTCTTATTGCCATTTTGTTAATTATATTGGATTTGTTTTTGAAGGTCATTTTTCTTCCTTTCCTCTTTTGCTCTCTTTTCTTGTGATTTGATGAGTTTCTATAGCATTGGGTTTGGATTCCTTTTTCTTTCTTGTGTGTATATCTGTTATAGATTTTTGGTTTATGGTTGCCATGACGTTTTGATATAGCAGTCTATTTATATCCATGATTGTTTTAAGTTGCTGGTCTGTTAATTTCAAATGCAGTTCACATATTCTGATTTGTACTCTCCTCCTCTCAAGATTACTTGTTTAGATATCATATTTGTGTGTGGATGATTTCCTACCTTTACTGTATGTTTGCCTTTACTGGTGAGCTTTCCCATTCATAATTTTCTTGTTTCTATTAATAGTTGTGGCTTTTTCTTTTCTGCCTAGAGAAATTCGTTTAGCATTTGTTGTAAAGCCAGTTTAATGGTGCTGAATTTTTTTGCTTTTGCTTGTTTGCAAAGCTTTTGATTTCTCCATCAAATCTGAATGAGAGCCTTTCTAGGTAGAGTATTCTTGGTTGTAGGTATTTCCCTTTCATAGCTTTAAATATATCATGCCACTCCCTTCTGGCCTGCAGAGTTTCTGCTGAAAAATCAGCTGATGGTCTTATGGGGATTCCCTTGTATGCTATTTCTTGCCTTTCCCTTGTTTTTTTAAAATATTTTCTCTTTATCTGTAATTTTTGTCAATTTGAATTTGATTACTGTGTGTCTTGGTGTGTTCCTCCTTGGGTTGATCCTGTATGGATCTGTGCATCCATTCTTTTTTTTTCCCATGAGGCTTCTGGGATCTTCGTTTCCTGACCAGGGATTGAACCCGGACCCTCAGCAATGAGAACATGGAGTCCCAACCACTGGACTGCCAGGGAATTTCCTGTGCATTCATTCTTTTCCAGAGTTTTTGGATCATCTTTATGATAATTACTCTGAACTGTTTCTCTGGTGGATTGCCTATCTCCACATCACTTAGTCTTCTGGAGTTTTATCTTGTTCCTTTGTCTGGAACATATTTTTCTGCCATACCATTTTATCTAAACTCCTATTTGTATTTTTATGTATGTGGAAGGTTAATTATGTTTTTAGACTGTGGAGAATTGGTCCTCTGTAGGGCATGTCCTATGTGTCCCAGCAGTACCCTCCCCTCTTGTCACCCAAGGGCCAGGGACAAGCTGGTCCCAGGGTAGGTTCTGACCTCTGTTTGTGTACTCAGTTCCACAGGCTGTGGGATTTTAGTTTTCTTGCTTCTGGTGTCTGCCCCGATTGGTGAGGCTGCTCTAGAGGCTTGTGCAGTCTTCCTAGTGGGAAGGGCTGATGCCTGCTCACTGGTGTGTGGAGCTTGGTTTTGGCCCTGTGTTGGTGGCAGGGCCATGTCTAGGGGCATGTCTAGAGGTGGTTATGGGCTCTGGAAGTCTTTAGGCAGCTAGTATCCATGAAGCAGTAACTACCTCACTTAGAGGCTTGTAAGTAGAGTAAAATCCTAGACTATTCACAATTCTTGATATTAAGAAGGAATTTCAATATAGTGTTGTGATACTACAATATTGGGGACCAAAGCAAATAATTGTAAGTGGATGGAATTCAAACTTCTAAGGATAGATTGCCAGGAATTTACATTTGCCACTCTGACACAATGTCTGTGTCTTGTCTAATATTTGTTATTTCTAACCAGTGCTGTTTCATGTTGAGTTTACTGGTCATTCTGGACACAAGGACCTCTGAGTAAACCAGAGACTGACTAAATCTTCTTATTAATGCATGACTGTGATCCTAGTTTCTCAAGCTTATCTATTACCCCAATTCCCTTTATCTCACATAGAACTGACATTCTCAATTGAAAAAAATTTTAAAAACTTGAATTGTTGCTTTTCCATAGATTGCAGACCAGTCCCACGTTCTTGAATTAGAAAGCATAGGATTTTGGAGCCTGTTGCTATTACACTGTTTTTCATTAAGATGTTATGGGACCACTACTTAGGTTTGTCATATTTAACATTTTCTTTTTCTCTCTAGCTCTGCTTCTTCACACCATTATTCCAACTACAGTACATAATAAATACCATTCATTATTCTTACATCATCAAGAAGCAATTCCCCAATAGTTTGTCTCCTCCCCAGCTCCTTTGAATGAAATTTATGAAATATTCCCTTAACACATGGAGCTAAATTCAGTCATTAAACAAATATTTTCTGAGCCCTTAAATCCTTTACTAGGAAATTAGAATTTAATTTTATTCCTGAGAAGCTTCTAGTCAGTCCTTTGATGAAAACCAAAATGTCTTCTGAAAAGAAGTGACAGTTAAGAAGAAAAAAGTTGACACGTAGGTTGAGGGAAGATAGTGGAAAATTCTAGGGAGAGGGAAGAGTGCATATGAACATAAAGATTGACAATAAAATATGTCATGCTCTGAGTAATACAGTTTTATAAAAATACATAGTAGATTGCTGAGATGGAGATATATACACACATATATGTTTATTTATTTTTAGGACTACTACCCTCTCACAGACACAATTAAATAAACACCTACCCACCACATCCTATTCGTTTCTTTAAGCCACAAAGGAAGTTTAGCCACCAATAAAAAAAAAGTAATAGTTGACATTTATTGAGTGCTCATTTGTGATATTATGATATAATATGACATGATACAATATAATATATTCTCATAAAAGCCTAATGGTGACTTTATGGATATGAAGTTGCTACTAGTATCCTCACATTGAAGCTAATGAGATGGGGTAGAAGCCAAGTCGATTTTATATACTCTATACACTCGTCCACAAACTACATGATGTGTAGTTTACAGAAGCTGTTGGATGGTAGAGTGTGATTGTCCATCTCTAAATGAAGTTCCAACATGTGTTGGAACATGTCACATCAGTTCTAGCAAGAAAATACATTAATAGGCAAACTGTTTTTTTTCATAATTTGAGACTTAACCATGGAACCAGTCAAACTTATTTGTATTCAGTTATTCCATTACTCATCAACTTACTGACTGAAAAAAATGGTGATCATCAATGCTGTACTCTGTTGGAAAAGTGAAAATATTTGATAACTTCTTATAACTGTATATATAATACACATATATAATGCACACACACATATTGAATTTAGAAAATAGTATGAACAATATTTTCTCTAGTTATGTATGTAGTGTTGTGTTTCTGAGTAGGGAGTAGTTTGTAATAATGAATAATCTCCTTTATATAGTTCCCTAAACTCATTCATTAAAATTTATCCTTGATATGCTGACATTTATTTCAGTTTAGTAATCCATACTGTTGCTTGAAAACTGATATTATGTTTGTTTCAGTCCATAAGATAAATATTGTATAGTTGCTGTGCATCAGGAAACTAAAAAAGGAAGAAGTCAGGACTTGTTCAATTTCATTATAAGGGAAAAGTAAAGATAATATTTAGTAGATCTATGATTTGAATGTAGATTTGTCTTATAGCCCAAGGTACTTTTAATTAAATCATAAAGCAAAATATCAGGTTTAATATTTAAGTTATCTCTAAAATATATCTTGTATAATCTAAAGAACATAGTTTCAATATATGTGTCCAAATCTTGTCTAAATAGACAAAACAAATACAAGCTATTAGTAGAAACAGATACAATTTACTTATGCCAGAGTCCAAGGTGAGACAAGCTCATTCTAATAAGATAGTTCTCAGTACTACTTTCTCTGCAAATTAGTGAAGAGCAAACGAAAGTAAAGGTAATGCTTTGGGAGGTTTTGGTGCTTAGCATTATTTTTTTATTGTGATAATATACAAAATATAAAATTTATTATTTTAACCACTTTTTTCTTTTATTGTGTTAAAAACACTTAATACAGGATCTACCCTCTTAACAAATTAAGTACAAAACACTGCTTTGTTACCTCTAGGCATGCTTTTATGCAACAGATCTCTACAACATATTTATCTTGCATAACTGAAACTTTATACCCATTGAATAACAAATTCCCTTTTCCCCTAACTCCAAACAAGCTAACTTTATACCTCAAAGAACTAGAGAAAGAAGAAAAATCAAAGCACTAACTTTATACCTCAAAGAACTAGAGAAAGAAGAAAAATCAAAGCACAAAGTTAGCAGAAGGAAGAAAATAAATAACAAGCATCAGAAATAAATGAAATAGAAGAAAATAGAAACTCAAGGGAAAAAAATCAACAAAACTAAAAGTTGGGGTTTTTGTTTTTTTTGAAAGATCAACTAAACTGACAAACTCTTGGCTATACTAAGAAGAAAAAGACTCCAGTAAATAAAATCATAAGTGGAAGAGGAGACATTACAGTTGACTCCACAGAAATAAAAAGGATCATAAAAAACTACTATGAATAATTATGCACCAACAAATTGGATAACCTATAAGAAATGGATAAATTTATAGAACATACAACCTATTGAGACTGAATCATGATGAGGTAAAACATTTATATGAATAATAAGTGAGTAATTAATAATCTCCCCATGAAGCAAAGTCCAAGATGAGGTGGCTTCACTGGTGAATTCTACTAAAAATTAAAAAAAAAAAAAACGCATTTACACCAAACCCTTTTAAAGTCTTCCTGGAGAAGAAGGAACACTTCTAAACTCATTTCATGAGGCCAGCAGTACCCTGATATCAAAGCCAAACAAAGACACTATAAGAAAAGAACTATACAATACAATATCCCTGGTGAACATAGATGCAAAAGCCCTCAACAAAATGCCAGCAAACCAAATTCAACAGCACCTTAAAAGGACTATACACCATGACCAAGTGGGATTGATCTCTGGGATGCAAGAATAGTTCAACACACAAAACTCAGTTAGTATGATACAGCACATTAAAACAGAATAAAGGATAAAAATCACATCATCTCAATAGATGTAGAAAAAGCTTTTGACAAAATTCAACAATCTTTCATGATAAAAACTCTCAACAAATAAGATATAAAAGGAATGTACTCCAAGACAGTAAGGGCCATGTATGAAAGCCCACATCTAATATCAGACTCAAAGGCAAGCTGAAAGCTTTTCCTCTAAGATCAGGAACAAGACAAGGATGCCAACACTCCCCACTTTTATTTATTTAATACAGTAGTGGAATTTCTAGACAGAGAAATTAGAAAGAAAAAGAAATAAAAGGCATACAAATTGGAACAAAAGAAAACTCTCACTACTTGCAGATGAGACGATACTACGTATAGAAAACCTTAAAGACTCCACCAAAAACTGATAAAATTAATAAATGAATTCAATAAAGTTGCAGGATACAAAATTCTATACATTAATAACAAACTATCAAAAAGAGAAATGAAGAAAACAATTTACAATAGCATCAAAACGAATAAAATTCTTAGGAATAAATCTAACCAAGGAGTGACACTGTACACAGAGAACTACTGGACAGTGATGAAAGAAACTGAAGAAGACACAAACAAGTGGAAAGATATTCCATGCTTATGGATTAGAAGAATTAATATTGTTAAAATGATTACAATACCCAAAGCTATCTACAGTAGCTATCAAAATGCCAATGGCAATTTTCACAGAACTAGAACAAATAATTCTAAAATATGTATGGAACCACAAAAGACCCTGAATAGCCAAAACAATACTGAGAAAAAAGAACAAAGCTGGAGGTATCATACATCCTGATTTCAGACTGTACTACAAAGCTATAGTAATCAAAACAGTATGGTATCAGCATAAAAATAGACACATACATTGAGATTGCTGCAAGATGGTAGAGTAGGAAGACCTGCACTCAACTCCTGTCATGGGCACACCAAAATTACAACTATTTACAGAGCAACTATTGATGAAAAAGACTGAAATCTAATGGAAAAGCAACTAAAGATATAAAGAAGGAATCACAGCAAGACAGATAAGAGAGACTTGTGGTATGGTCAAGATCCATACCCCTGAGTGGTTAACCCACAAATGGGAGAATAATAAAAATTGCAGAGGTTCTCCCCAAGGAGAGGGGGCCTGAGCCCCACATCGGGCTTCCCAGCCCAGTGGTTCTGTGCCAGGAAGACAAGCCCCGAGAACATTTGTCTTTGAAAGCCACCAGGGTATACTTTTGGGAGAGACAGAGGGCTGTGGGAAAATAGAGACTCTGCTCTTAAAGGACACATACAAAATCTCACGAGCTCTGGGACTCAGGACAGAAGCAGTAATTTGAAAGGAGCCTGGGCCAGACCCACCTGCTGATCTTGGAGAGTCTCCTGGAGAGGCAGGAGGCAACCTAAATTCACCTTGGGACAACAGACACTAGCAGCAGCCATTTTGGGGAGCTCCTTCTACCACATGGACACTAGTGCTGGCAAGCACCAATCTGTACTCCTCCCTGTAGCTTATGACCCTTGGGACCCAGCCCTGCTTCTTCCCACAGCCTGTAGGCACTATTACTGGGACACCTCAGGCCAAGTAACTAGCAGGGTGGGGACATAGCCCCACCCACTAGCAGGCTGACTTAAGAACCTCTGAGCCCAAAGCCACCCTGTACATGGCCCTGTCCACTAGTGGGCACAGGAACCAACCCCACACAACAGGAATGAGACCTGGGACCCCCAAGGCCCAGCAACCAGAGACCCTAGGACCCAACTCTGCCTATTACTGGGCAGGCATGAGCTTCAGAACCCACTGTGCACCAGCGTCACCACCACCAGACAGACACTAGCCCCAGGATCACAACAGTGCTGCAGCCTGCCCTGGCAGACCCAGTCCACCTACCAGCAGGCCAACACCAGCCCTGGGTCACAAAGGGCCCCATCCCTGTGCATCAGCTGGCAAAGACAAGCTCTGAGACAACTTGGGCCCCTCAGCCCACCTCCTTGGAATCCAGCCCCACTCACCATCGGGCCAATACAAGCTTAGGACAAGATACCCTGGAACCTGCATCCAGCTATGTCAGGAACTGGACCCACCCATCAGCAGTCCAGCAGCAGCTTTGAGGTACCTGGGCCCTGCAGGAAGAGAGCCTAGGACCCACCTCTGCCTGCTAGTGGACCAGCACTAACTCCAGGATCCAACTTAATGCTCTGTTGGGCGGGTAGCAGCCCCAGGATCTACTGGACCCCATCCTACCCACCAGCATGCAGACAGCAGCCTCAAGACAACCTCAGCCCAGCAGCCTCCTTTGTTAGGATCCAAACAGCATGTCAGCAGGCCAGCAGCAACCCTACAACCACATGGATTCCATCCCTGACAACCAGCAGGCATACTCTGGGACACCTTGTGCTCCTCAGCCAGAATCCTTGAGATCCAGCTCCACCCACCAGCAGGCTGATACCAGCTTTGGGACATACAGGGATCTACAGCCAGAGACCTGGGGACCTGGCTCTACCCATCAGTGAGCCCATATTAGTCCTTGGACCCCCTAGAGTTCTACAGCCAGCTGCTGCATGACCCAGACCTGCCTACCAGCATCCAACAGCCTCCACACAAGGCAGGGACTGGCAACCAAATGGATCTGGGACCAGCCATACCTACAATACCACCTTCAGTAGTCAGCTCTCCACAACAGAAGGACCCACACAGTGCACATAGGAGACACACCTAGAGCACACAACATACAGAGGGGAGGTTGCTGCTGGGATGTATAGGACATCTCCAACAAAAGGATAATACTGCAAGGTCATGAAATGTAACCAGCCTACCAGATACACAAAAAAGGAAACAGCTGATTTGCAAAATGAGGTGACAGAGGAACATGTTCCAATAGAAGGAACAAGATAACACCCCAAAAGAACAACTAAGTGAAGTGGAGATAGGCAATCGACCCAATAAAGAATTCAAGGTAATGACTGTAAAAATGCTCAAAGAACTTGAGAGAAGAATGGATAAACAGAGTGATAGAAAATGCAAAGAAGAACCAGAGATTAAAAATACAATAGCTAAAATGAAAAATACACTAGAAGGAATCAACGGTAGATTAAATGATAAAGAGGAACAGATCAGTGAGCTGGAAGAGAGAGCAGTGGATGTCACTGAAGCTGAACAGGAAAAAGAAGAACGAATAAAAAGAAATGAGGACAGTTTAAGAGACCTCTGAGACAACATCAAGTCTACTAACATTCACATTATAGGGGTCCCAGAAGAAGAGAGAGCGAGCAAGGGGCAGAGACTATATATGAAGACAAATAGCTGAAAACTTCCCTAACCTGGGAAAGGAAACAGACATCCAGGTCCAGGAAGCAACGAGAGTCCCAAACAGGATCAACCCAAAGAGGACCACACCAAGGCATATTGTAATTAAAATGGCAAAAATTAAAGACAAAGAGACAATAATAAAAGCAACAAGGGGAAACAATGTTACATACAAGGGAACTCCCATAACGCTACCAGCTGGCTTTTCAGCAGAAACTTTGCAGGTGGGAAGGAAGTAGCACAATATATTTAAAGTGATGAAAGGGGAAAGTCTACAATCAGGAATATACTACCTGTCAAGACTCTCATTCAGATTTGATGGAGAGATCAAAAAGTTTTACAGATAAGCAAAAGCTAAAAGAGTGTAGCACTACGAAACGAGTTTTACAAGAAATGTTAAAGGGACCTCTCTAAGCAAAAAAGAAAAGGCTACAAATAGGAAGATGAAAATTACAAAAAGAAAAAGCTCATTGTAAAAGACAAACATAAAGTTAGTAAATCAGCCCCATATGAAGCTAGTAGGAAAATTAAGACAAAAGTAGTAAAATCATCTATATATACAATAAGTAGTTAAGGGATACCAAAAATGAAAACATGTAAAATATGATGTGAAAAACAATAATTGTGGGGGGATTGGAGTAAAAAATACAGAATAGTTAAAATGCATTTGAAACTAAGAGATAAGCAACTTAAAATCATCATGCATAGATAGATAGATAGATTGCTATATTTAAACCTCATAGTAACTACAAACCAAAAATCTATGAGATAGATAAACAAAAAAGAAAAATCCGAAGATAACAATAAAGATAGTCATCAAATAACAAGGTGAGAGAACAAAGGTAGAAGAAAGGAATAAAAAAGAACTACAAAAACAACCCCAAACAATTAACAAAATGGCAGTAAATGCAAACCTATCAATAATTAATTTAAATGTATTGGGTTGCCCAAAAGGTTCATTCGTTTTTTTCCCGTAAGATGGCTGTAGTAGCACTTAGTTGTCTTCAACTTCATTCAGAGCAATTTTGTTAGATTGTATGTGACAGCTGTGATATCAGTGTGCACTAAAAAAAGACTTATCAAAATTGGTGAATTTTTGTGTAGCCATTTTAATATTGAAGGTGGTAGGGAAAAAGCAACATTTTTTGGCATTTTATGCTTTATTATTTCAAGAAAGGTAAAAACGCAACCGAAATGCAAAAAAAAAAAAATTTGTGCAGTGTATGGAGAAGGTGCAATGACTGATCGAACATGTCAAAAGTGGTTTGCGAAGTTTTGTGCTGGAGATTTCTTGCTGGATGATGCTCCACGGTCGGGTAGACCAGTGGAAGTTGATAGCAATCACATCGAGACATTCATTGAGAACAATCGTTTACCATGCAGGAGATAGCCAACATACTCAAAATATCCAAATCAAGCGTTGAAAATCATTTGCACCAGCTTGGTTATGTTAATCACTCTGATGTCTGGGTCCCACATAAATGAAGAAAACCTTCTTGACCATATTTCCGTATATGATTCTCTACTGAAATGTAATGAAACATTTCATTTTCAAAACAAATTGTGGTGGACGATGAAAAGTGGATACTATACAATAATGTGGAATGCAAGAGATCATGGGGCAAGCAAAATGAAATACCACCAACCACACCAAAGGCTGGTGTTCATCCAAAGAAGGTGATGTAGTGGTGGGATTGGAAGGGAATCCTCTTTTAGGAGCTCCTTCCAGAAAACCAAACAATTAATTCCAACAAGCACTGCTCCCAATTAGACCAACTGAAAGCAGCAGTCAATGAAAAGCATCTGGAATTAGTCAACAGAAAATGCATAATCTTCCATCAGGAAAATGCAAGACCACATGTTTCTTTGATGACCAGGCAAAAACTGTTACAGCTTGGCTGGGAAGTTCTGATTCATCTGCTATATTCACCAGACATTGCACCTTCGGATTTCCATTTATTTCAGTCTTTACAAAATTCTCTTAATGGAAAAAATTTCAATTCCCTGAAAAACTGTAAAAGGCACCTGGAAGAGTGCTTTGCTCAAAAAGATAAAAAGTTTTGGGAAGATGGAATTATGAAGTTGCCTGGAAAATGGCAGAATGTAGTGGAACAAAAGGGTGAATACATTGTTCAGTAAAGTTCTTGGTGACAATGAAAAATGTGACTTTAATTTTACTTAAAAACCAAAGGCACTTTTTGACAAACCCAATAGATGGAATAAATGCTCCAAACAAAAAAAGTTGAGTGACTAAATGGATACACAAACAAACTCCATACGTATGCTGCCTATAAGAAACTCACTTCAGATCTAAAGACACACAGATTGAAAGTGAGGGGTTGGAAATTGTTATTTCATGAAAATGAAAATCAAAAAGAAAGCTGGGTTAGCAATACTCTTATCAGGTAAAATAGACTTTAGAACAAAGACTGTAACTACAAACAAAGAAGGACATTATATAATGACCATGGGATCCATCCAAGAAGTTGTTTGTAACATTTGTAAATATATATGTACCCAACAAAGGAGCACCTAAATAAATAAAGCAAACATTAACAGACATAAAGGGAGAAACTGACAGTAATGCAATAATAGTGGGAGACATTAAAACCCCACTTACTTCAATGGACAGATCATCCAGACAGAAAATCAATAACCGTCATTGACACATTATATCAGATGGACTTCATTGATATATAGAACATTCCATCCAAAAAGAGCAGAATACACATTTTTCAAATGCACATGGAATATTCTCAAGGGTAGATCACATGTTAGGCCACAAAGCAAGTCTCAGTAAATTTGAGAAAATTCATATCAAGCAACTTTTCCAACCACAATGCTATGAGATTAGAAATCAACTATAAGGGAAAAAACTGCAAAAATTACTAACATGTGGAGGCTAAACAATATGCTCCTAAACAACCATGGATCATTGCAGAAGTCAAAGAGGAAATTTTTTAAAATACCTGGATGTGAATGAAAGTGAAAACAAAACCTTCCACAATATATGGAACACAGCAAAATCAGTTCTAAGAGGGAAGTTTATAGTGATACAAGCCTGCCTCAGGAAGTAAGAAAAATCTCCAAGAAACAAACTAACCTTACACCTAAAAGAACAAGAAAAGGAAGAACAAACATAATCAAAAATTAGTAGAAGTAAAGAAATCATAATAGAAAAGGCCAATGAAAATAAAAGCTGGTTCTTTGAAAAGATAAACAAAATTGATAAATCTTTAGCCAGAGTCATCAGGAAAAAGAGAAGGCCCAAATCAATAAAATCAGAAATTAAAAAGAAGTTGCATCTGAATCCACAGAAATACAAAGGTTCACAAGAGGTAACTATGAACAACTATATTCCAATAAATTGGACAACTTAGAAGAAATGGAAAATCTCCTGACTGAACCAGGAAGAAATAGAAAATGTGAACAGACCAATTACCAGTAATGAAATTGAATCAGTAATAAAAAATCTCCCCAACAAACAGAAGTCTAGGACCAGAAAGCTTCACAGGTGAATTCTATCAAATATTTAGAGAAGAATTAACACCTATCCTTCTCAAACTATTCCAAAAATTTGAAAAGGAAGGAATGCTTCTGAAACCATTCCACAAGCCAGCATCACCCTAATACCAAAACCAGGTAATGATATCACACAAAAAAAGAAAATTATAGGCTAATATCACTGATGAACATAGGTGCAAAAAATCCTCAACAAAGTATTACCAAACCAAATCCAATAATACATTAAGGGTCATACATTTTGATCAAGTGTAATTTAACCCAGGGATGCAAACATGGTTCAATATCTGCAAATCAGTCAGTGTGATTCAGCACGTTAACAAATTGAAGATTAAAAATAATGTCATCTCAATGAATGCAGAAAAAGCTTTTGACAAAATTCAACATCCATTTATGATAAAACGTCTTCATAAAGTGGGTATAGAGGGAACATATCCCAACATAATAAAGGACGTATATGATAAGCCCACAGCTAACTAACATCATACTCAACAGTGAAAATCTGAAAGAATTTTCTCTAAGATTAAGAACAAGACAAGGATGCTCACTCTCACTACCTTTATTCAACACAGTATTGGAAGTCCTAGCCACAGCAATCAGAGAAGAAATAAAAGAAATCCAAAGAGGAAAGGAAGAAATAAAACTATCACTGTTAGCAGATGACATGATACTATACACAGAAAATCCTAAAGATGCTACCAGAAAACTACTAGAGCTCATCAATGAATTCAGAAAAGTTGCAGGATACAAAATTAATACATAGAAATATGTTGCATTTCTATACACTAACAGTGAAAGGTCAGAAAGAGAAGTTATGGAAACAAAATCCTATTTACCATTGCATCAAAAAGAATAAAATACCTGGGAATAAACTTACCTCAGGAGGCAAAAGACCTGTATGCCGAAAACTGTAAGATGCTGATGAAAGAAATTGAAGATGGAAAGATATACCACGTTCTTGGATTGAAAAATCAATATTGTCAAAATGACTTTACTCTCCTAGGCAATCTGTAGGTTCGATGCAATCCTTATGAAAATACCCATGACATTTTTCACAGAACTAGAACAACTAATTTAAAAATTTGTATTAAAATATAAAATACCCTAAATAACCAAAATAATCTTGAGAAAGAACAGAGCTGGAAATATCATGCTCCCTGACTTCAGATGGTACTACAAAGCTACAGTCATCAAAACAGTATGGTGCTGGCACAAAAACAACACACAGATCAATGTAACAGAACAGAGAGCCCAGAAATACACCCACACACTTATGGTCAATTAATCTATGACAACTGAAGGAAGTATATACAATGGGGAAAAATACAGTCTCTTCAATAATTGGTGCTGGGGAAAATAGACAGCTACATGCAAAAGAATGAAATTATAACATTTTCTTACAATGTATACAAAAATAAATTCAAAATATATTAAAGACCTAAATATAAGACTGGAAACAAAATTCCTAGAAGAAAACATAGGTAGAACACTCTTTGACATAGATTGTAGTAGTATTTTTTTGTATCTGTCTCCTAAGGTGCAAAAGCACAGTAAAGGAAACCACTGACAAAATTTAAAAACAACCTATTGAATGGGAGAAAATATTGGCAAATGTATAATTGATAACGGGTTAATTTCCAAAGTATATAACCAGCTCATACAACTCAATATCAAAAACATAAACAACTTGAATGGGCAGAATACTTGAATTAAGATTTTTCCAAAGAAGACATGCAGGTGGCCAACAGGCACATGAAAAGATGCTCAACATCATTAATCATCAGGCAAATCAGAACCACCTTGAGCTATCACTTCACATCTGTCAGAACGGCTACCATCAAAAAGACCACAAATAACCAATGTTGTCAAGGATATGGAGAAAAGGGAACCCTTTGTACACTGTTGGTGGGGATGTAAACTGGTGCAGCCACTGTGGAAAACACTATGGAGGTTCCTCAAAAAAATTAAAGGACTACCAAATGATCTAGCAATTCCACTCCTGGATATGTATCCAAAGAAAATGAAAACACTAATTCAAAAAAATTCATGTACCTTGATGTTCACAGCAGTATTTTTCACAATAGCCAAGATATGGAAGCAAAGTGTCCATTAACAGATAAATGGATAAAGATGTAGTATATGTATACAATGGAATAGTACTCAGACATAATAAAGAAACAAATTTTGCAATTTGCAACATCATGGATAGACCTGAAGGAGGGTATGATGCTTAGTTAAATAAGAGAAAGATAAATACTATATACTATCACTTTTATGTGGAATCTAAAAAATAAAACAAATGTATATAGCAAAACAGAAACAGACTCACAGATATAAAGAACAAACTAGTGGTTACCAATGGGCAGAGTGAAGTAAAGGAGGGGCAAGAGAGGGTTAGGGGACTAAGAGGTACAAACTCCTATGTACAATATAAATAAGCTACAAGGATATATTGTACAGCAGAGAGAATATAGCCACTGTTGTATAATAACTATAAATGGAGTATAATCTATAAAAATTTTGAATCACTATGTTGTATATCTGAAATTAATGTATTTTAAATCAACTATACCTCAATAAATAAATAAATTTAAAAATGTTTTTAAAGAATACATATGATTCTATTTCTGTAAAATTTTATAGTGACAGAAGGCAGATGATTGGTTATCTGTGGGTGGAATTGTGTTGGTATGGGAAGGAGGGAGAAATTACGATGTGGCTGAAGAACTTCTGGGGTGATGGATATTCTAATTATCTTAATTATGGTGATGGTTTCACAGGTATACACATATGTCAAAACTTATCCAACTATGTATCTTTAAAATTTACAGTTTTTTATTTGTCATTTACACCTCAGTAAATCTGGGGATAAAAAGATCAGAGGAACAGAATAGAGAGCCCAGAAATAAACCCACCCATCTATTGTCAATATATGACAAAGACAGCAAGAACATATAGTAGGGAAAGGACATTCTCTTCACAATAAGTGCTATTTGGACAACTAGATAGCTACATGCAAAACAATAAAACTGAATTACTGTTTTAAACCGTACATCAAAATTAATTCAAAATGGATTAAAGACTGGAACGTGTAAGACCTGAAATCATAAAACTCCTAAAAGAATACCTAGGTGGTAAGCTCCTTAACATCAGTCTTAATATTTTTTTCTTTTTGGATCTAACTCCAAAGACAAGGGAACAAAAGAATTTTTTTTAAAATGGGACTACATCGAAATAAAAAGTTTCTACTCTGCAAAGGAAACCACCAACAAAATGGGTTTTCCTTGAATAGTGTTTCTTAGATTTGCAAAATCTCTAAATTATTTAATGTGTATTCAGGGCATGAAATACAGCTCATTTTCTCCCAAATTTTGTGTTATAATTTTTGTATGAAAATATGTTCTATTTATTAACAGTAATAAATATTATTTTATATCACTTAAAGGAATACAGTTGTAATGATAGATATTTTCGGCCATGTGTCAAATACTTCATCTATATCTAGTAGTCTGGTTTGGATTGTTCTTTCTCTTTTACTGATATCTTAATCAATTTGGGCTGCTGTAAAAAATAACATAAACTTGATTGCTTATCAGAAATAGAAATTTTTTCACTCACCGTTCTGAAGGCTAAAAGTCCAAAATCATGATGCCAGCATAGTCGAATTCTGGTGAGAGCCCTCTTCCAGGTTGCAGACTGCTGACTTCTCCTTGTGTCCTAACATGTGGGAAAAAGGGAGAGAGAACTCTCTAGGGTCCCTTTTTACAAGAGCATTAGTCCCATTTATGAGGGCTTCACCCTCATGACCTTAAAACCTCCCAACTACCCCACTTGCTAATACTATCACATTCATCATATGAATTTTGAGGAGACACATGTAGTCTACAGCAACTGACATTTTTGATAGTCGATCTCAAGTTTTAAATACTATATGTAGACAACTCTCAACTTTACATTGTACATCTCTTCTCTGAACTAGAAGCACATAGATTCAAATGCTTCTTTGACATCTACATTTTGATATTGGATACGCTTCTCAAAATTATTATGTTTATAAAGAAATACCTAATCTTTGCAACACTACCTTCAGTTCAGGTTCTACTACTGTTTTGCCCATGTCAGCAAAAAACCCATTTTTCCAAATTTTCAGGACCAAATTTGTAAGTCATTCTTCAGGCCTTTTATTATTTCTCCCTTAATTCCAATCAGCCAAGGAAATGTGTTGGCACTTCTTTCACAGTATCAGAGAATTTGACTGCTTTTCACCACCTTCACCACTAGCATCTTGATTCAAATTCCTATCATCTCTCACAATTATTATTATAATCCCTAGTTATCTCGCAATTCCACCCTTTAGTTTCCACGATTTATTCTTACTAAGGGCTGATAATAAATAATAATAGATTTATATAGGAGTGATATAATGGAGGCCATCCTAAGTCAGATTAGAGTTTTAAATATTATTTGGTCAATGAGAAGTTTTATGAGCCTTATGATCTATAAAGTTTTAAAGAGACCATTCTGATTATCATGGAGGGAATGAATTTTGGATAAGCAAATGTGAAAAGGAATCCATGGCTATTGTCATTATTAGGTGAATCATGATTGTGTCTTGAACTGTATTGGTAAAAAAATCAATAGAATTGAATGGATTATAATTTGAAAAGAAGACAAGATTTATGGATGCCTTATTCATATGGCATAAGGAAATGGGTATAATCAAGGGTTGATCAAATGGTGAGTGAACGATGATAATTTTAAAGTTTGAAGACTAGGAGAAAAATAGGTATAGCAACAGTGAATAAAGAATTCAGATTTGGAAATATTAATTTTAGAATCCTATAAATAAAACAAGGAGGTATGTCAATCAGGCTGTTTGTATCTCATGAGAGTGGTCAATTCTGATGTTGTAAATTTACATCAATAAAGTTATAACTAGATCTTAGAGTTTGGATGGCACCCAACAATTATTACCCATTTTTCCTTCCAGAGCACTAAATAAATTTAGAAATAATACTGAAAAGTTTCTCTTCAATATTGTCATTAATATTCTAAATTTCTTTTGCATAAATTGTGATGGCCATATTAAAATAACATTTAAGATGTTAAGAGAAATGTCATAAAACTTTTTTCATCAGTTTTAATTCTTATTCTAGGTACTAAATAACCAAGTCTTCTTTCTTTTTTGCTCTTGTCTTTGATAAAAGTTAAAAGCCAAAATTTTTATTTAAAAACAAAAGTTATTTGAAAATCAAAAAAAATATATGATTAAAATCAGATAAATATTTTTAAATGTCCAGTTCGAATTGGTAGTCTCACTGAATTCACACTGAAAAAGCTTTTAGCAGTTAACTCATTTTTAAAAAGTCACAATTTGTGTTCATTTAATTTGGATTTGGATACATTTAGTGTAATAAAGATTTTTGAAAGCTTGGTGGAAGGTTATTGAAATACTTAGCTTGTTAAATAATGAAGACATTTAATCATCTTGACATAGGAACATCTGACAGTTAAAAAATATTTCAACATTTTAAAATACTTGGGGATACATGGCGAAACAGTAATTTAAAAATTTAAATCCTTCAAACCATAAACAAATAGTAGTATCTCAATTTGCATGTAATAAAATACATGCTTGTAATCAGGCCTGTCAAAACCTGGTTATACTGATAAGGACAAATAAACATTTGAAAATATTGAGAAATTATGTCAGTATATACAAACACATTTTAAAAATTTCTATATTATTTCCGTATAATTTTTTAATAAAAAGTAAATCTGAATAACTAATTTCAAATTCAGTATTGCTTTGTGATATGAATCTCTGTAATGTTTTATGAGCAATGTAGATTTTGAAAAATGTGCTTCTAGTTGAGTAAAAGGTTTTATAATGCCAGTGATTTCCTCAGTGAGAGTGACTATTTCATGCCTTAGAGATTATTGTAAAGCTTGAGAGCAAAGCATTTCAAAATGCACAGGTGTTGTGCTAATGCATTTCTTGGAATTACATCCAAACACCAGATAAATTTTAGCATTCTTGGGATCAATAATTGGAAATTGAGTTTCTGTTCTTTATCACACTTTGCTGAGGAAATCTAGAAACATAACAAATGTATTTATATTGGCAATACGATATATGACATTTTGATATAAATGAAAAAATTCATTGTGATAGTAGTAGATTAAATAATAGCGTTTTACTACCTAAATAACAATGATGAAATTTCACATTAAAGCATTATATTTAAATCGAAGGTGAGTTAACAATACTATAGTTACTTGCACTGTCATGAGTTCCTGACATTTACATTGATACTAAATTTTTATTCTTACAGTGTTGAAGTCAAAAACCATCAAAAACTCAATAGCTGTGAAAAAAATTAAAAACTTAGATTAAAAAAAATCTACCATTTATTTGTTAAAAAATATTAAATGTGCCTTTTTTGTCCTACTCACAAGCTAGGAAACAAAATGCCATATCAAGTCTAACACTGTTTTATAATCACACCGTATTCTGTTAAGCTTCTCACTGCCACCACAATTTGGCACTATTAGCTGTCCATATGTTACAGACTATTATTAACTATATTTGATGTAGGAAAAAACATAATAGAATGCCGGCTTAAAAGAGAACAAGATCCATGACCTAAATAGAAAGTTTCAACAATTATCATGCTTACTGTCGTTTAAGTAATGCATTTTAAATTTAGGTTTAAGGCATGTTTCATTCAGTCTGCTTTCCTTCTCCCTTTATCACATATTAAACGGAGAATTGTTCCCCAATTGTCTAGAGTCTCAGGACTTCTTCAGTGCATCTTCAATCAGCTGCAATTTATTATTGTATTTGTTCTCTAAGAATGTCTATTGATTGATTGAAAAGTAAAAGAAGAACAGACAATGCTTATACTATATGTATGCCCTCCTTGGATATCTCCTTGGTAACAGGTAATTTATCTTCTTCCTCTTCATGCACTCTGTACCATCTAGTACAATGCCTTGGACATAATGTTATTTAACATATATATATATATATATATATATATATATATAAATTTTGAATAGTCTCAAATAATTTCTGGGTGCCTACTGTGGCCATATATTGTACCAGGGCTTACTGTAATTCAGATATTGTGTTAGTTGCAATGGCTCACTTTCCCTTACATTATTTAGTAAAATGAGAAATTCAAACTTATCCTGTCTGTTGAGGCAGATTTATAGTTGTTTTGAGCTTTAGTAGTTAGATTCTTAACACCACGGGCAAAAATATTAAGTATTGTTTAATAAATTGCCAATTCATTATGATGTTCTTTTTATAGTTAACAGAGGCAAATTTTTAATTTCCTATTTTAAACAGTAATGCAATAAAATGATAAGATTTATTTTTTAACAACGGTGTATCACCTTTTGTAACACCGGATGTATTTCATTTCATGTCTGACACTTTTGCATGATATACATGTACAGATAAATAGATTGAGTAATGTCTTTTTTTGTTCTTAATAACTTGAAAATATTAATGTCATAATTTTATAAAGTTAAATATCTTTTAAATTAAATCTTAATACTCTCCAGTTTCTAGCTCAAAACTAATAAAACCACCGTATCAGTAGAATATCTGCCCAAGATAGGATGTGGGGAACAGCAGTGCTTTCTCTCGCTACATGCTGTGGTAGTTCTGTTTAGGGAGTTCTGCCTAAGCAAAGCGTTAAGTCTAAGCATTGTTGAAAATTTATCACATTTAATTCTTTCAATAACTATGTTTAACTATTACTGGTTTTAGAGCGGAGGAAAAGAAATTCCCTAAATTGCCCAGACATGTGGCTAGCTTTTGCTAGAGCTAGATTTGAAATTCAGTCATATTTCCCAAGAGAAGTGTCTTCAAGAAAATAGTTTTATTCAATCCCTTCCTTAGACCATACTCTAAGTTGAATTGGAAAATCCTGCAGGTAAGCACAGTGTTTAATCTTTTAGTTTGTTTTATTGTTTAGCTTAGGTGGCTGGTTGTTCTAAGAAAGAGCTAGGCAAGAGCACATGGAGAATTTTCCACACAGAAATACACCACCTCCACTTGCCTTGTGCTGTACTTAAAATTGCCACATTTATTGTTGTTCTAGTTATGTTTTCTTAGATTCTGTGTATCTATTAATCACCAGGCCAAACTATCAGCCAAAGTATTTACCTCTCTCCTGTAAGTCAGCTTGCCTGGAACTGGCCTTTCCTGTGAGGATCCAAGGCTATGCCCCCACCCACCTTCTTATCTCATTCTCACACACCAAGTCAATGTTTCCCCTGTCCTAAATCATTCCAGGGTCAGGTACCAGGTGCTAGAGACCACCCCTGTAGCCCAGAAATGGCTAGAATTACTCAAACTAGCCAGTCTTACACTGTATAGCCTGCCCTGACTTGCCTTCCTACAGAAACCCCAATTAAGGCCCTGGCTCAGGCTTTCCCCTCACTCAAGTCTTCTACCTCCTGACTCCTGGTGTTTCCCACGTGAGCCTGTGTGCCCCTTCTATAGGAAAATGTAAATAATATATTCTTTCAATGGCATTGGCCTCTCTATCAGCACTCAGTGATAGCTTTATAAATTAAGAATAAATGTCACATGAGTTCATAACATCTGTGGCACAGAATAAACGTCCCATTAGTTCGTAACATCTATGGCACTACTAGTCCTTTACATCATTTGCACATGTCTTTATTAGAATAAGGAACAGAGCATGGATCTGTTACTTAAAAAAGTATCTATAACTTCCACCCTTCACCCCAGATAAGGTAGACTACTGAAGGATATTAAGAATGTGGACACCTGGATTGGTAGACATTTATTAACTTACTATTGTTTAACATCATTTATGAGAGTAGTAAATGTCTCTCCACTTCTAACAATACATTCTGATTGGGACAAATTATATTTATCTCAGTTGGAAGAAAAAGGATTCTACCTGAAATCAGTCCCTGGAAGTATTTTTTAAATGGGAAATAGTATATTTTAATTTTTTTAAATGTAATAATATTTATCTGTGATAAAGTTAAAAAAGCAAGCTTTTTTTCCCACTAATAATCATTGGGCATGGATTGGGTTACAGCATGAATGAATAAGCAATAGTCATATAATATTATGCTCATGTAGTTGAATAATTTTCTATCTAATTGCTCATTAGATACACTAAGATCAATGGGGCTACTCTGAAAAATAATTCTGTACTTTTGATAAGTGAAAACAAACATGCTTAGAGATAAATAATGATTCCTAAGCTTATGCTTTTGTTAATTCCCCTGTAAATATAGTTAAAACAAGCAACAATATCAAAAACAAGCTACAAAATCTATTGCAATTAGTGCTTTTTAAATTTGTCATTTTTAGTTTGATTACCCTCATGGGATCAAGAGATGAATCAAAATCTCCTTGGAACAGTTGGACATGTGAATATTATGCTTATATTCAGCATATTTTTAGAGATATTTTAAGATAAGAATATTACTACACTAAATTACTTAAATGCAGCTTAATGTGAACTAATTTTCTAGAAGTTGTGCTAAGGTGAATCTATGCCAAGCTACTTTCATATTTAGTAGCTTTTGGGACACTGGGATCTAACTTCCCAGTAGACCGTCTTCTGGACTGAAAATGTTGCAGTAATTTTTCTTTTCCTAGTACAAAACAGAATTACTGAACAGTGGTTTCCAAACAGCAGGAAGGTTTAATTAAATTAAAGCACTGAGTCAATAAAACAAGCATCATGCTATTAGCATCAAGAGAACAGGGTTTCTGAATGTTGGTTTAAAAATGAAATCTTGCCCCCAGATGCTGGGAATGGAAGTCAGAATATCTTAATAAATTCATATAAAATTAATTATTCAAGGCAAAATATAATAAGGCAGTGATAAACTTTACAGCAATTATAATTTTATTCAAACGGTGGCTAATGTACAAAATAGAGCAAAATCATTTTTTCTATTACTACTCTTTTTAACTTGACCTCATGTTTTTATATTTACTTGGTAGGAATAAAAATTTTTCTACATTTTTCGTATATGATCAAAGTGAACAGATAAGAGCTAAAAATACTTTCTCTAGCTTAATATGCTATGTCATCTCTGATAGCTCTCATTCTTAATGAAGAATTTTTGAAATGTGAATTTTTAATAATACATTTATATGAATTTTGTGTAATACAACTATATTTTACCATCTCCTTCAAAATTAAATAAAATTCCGCAAATTAAAATACATAGTTAACCTAAAATGTACTTTATTCTTAAATTGTAGGTGTCATTTTAATCACTGTTTTAATGAGAAGATTGAGAACTGACCTAACCTTGGTTTTCTGGATGATGATCCTGATCTCTAATTCTATCAGTTTTGTTCCTCATGACAAGGTAAATTCACAGCATAAACAAACAGCAGCTACACATGTAGTACATAAAGAAATATTGACTACCATAACTTTTTTTCATTGCTGTCAATGACTAAGTTAAGACGAGGGATACACAATGTTAAAATTGATTTTATTCAGGCCATTGTACATTCAGCTCAGCATGGTTTTTCAATTTTATAAACAGTAGGAAACTCTACTAGAGATAATGAGGTAAAACAGGACCATGAAATTTCTAGCAATTTTTTTTTTCTTTTCCTTTGGCCATTCAGGTTCAAATTTTAATGCTCTTAAAAGTCAAAGCTAGATGGAAATTATGGTTACTAGAGTAACCATAAACTCCTATCTGGTCTTCAAATTTCAACACCAATTGAATTTTCACTGTGAAATATATATATATATATGATTCTCACATTATGATATTATTTTTGTTAGGTATATTAGCAAAATATTTTACATTTTTTCCTAATCTATTGAAAAATATTGAAAATCTGGTGTTTATTTTACTCATACAGAATGTGTCAATTCCACTGGCCCCATTCAAAGCTCTTTAATTGCCTCATATGCCTAGTAAACATGCTATTGTGCAATGTAGATCAGAATGATATTTGAACATGGCAGATACTTGTTAAATTGATGGATGTGTGTGTACACATATATATTAAAATAAGATGTTAGAAAACATGACAGTGATATAGTAAACAGTCAAATTAATAGTTGTAAAAGGGAAATATATTAGGAAAAGAAATAACATATCTATTCTGTATATCTAGCTATAGAATCACAAGTAAAAAGACATGAAAGGAAATAAAAGAACCAAAATTTAAGGGAGAAAAAAATGATTCAATTATAAAGTATTTCACTTCTTATAGCACAACGTTTAATATGCAATTCACTTAAAGATGACTTCCATCTTTTTATATAAAAATGTATGTAAACTTTTTGGTGGTGGACATGTATTATTTATATTCATAGCAGAAAAAGGAAACAATATATGTTACAAAGCAAAGATGGCCAAAGTTTGCATTTTATCCAGTTAATTATTTTAGCCCTCTAAATTTTTTAAGGAAAAATTAATGTCAGTGATTAGAAAGTCATTCAAGCTATCCTGAGTTTATTACAAGAAGATGTACTTCACAGGTCCAAGGAAACACTGAACCAGTGAGCAATTGTAGAAACAAAGACACTTCCAGAGTTCCCATCCAGGGAATCTTAACAGCCTCAACCACCACTCATAGGGCAGTTTGTTTTCTGTTTGTCAATAAATTGGCTCAGTCTGCCAGTGTTCCAGTTTAAAATACTTAGAAGATACAATCTGATTGAAGACTGAATCTGCTCATTCAATCATTATGACTAGGAGAGTAAGGTTAGTCACATCATACATAAAACTAGCCCTTTCAGTTGGTCACATGATTGTTGTGTAAATACTCTCAGGAGAAATAAAGTAATAGAATGGTATCTGTTGTAAACCTATCATATATTACAATATTATCTTCATTATATAACTGCCATCATGTAATTTGTTATATTTCTTCCCTTTCTTTCTCACTGACATACATTTGAAAAGAAACATGCCTTATTTTAATAAATAATTTAAGTTTCTCTTTAAATTTACAATACAATAAAATCTTACTCAGGAAACAAAACAAATCACAAATAAAAACCTAACCTTACACCTAAAGCAACTAGAGAAAGAAGAACAAATAAAACCCAAAGTTAGTAGAAGGAAAGAAATTATAAAGATCAGAGCAGAAATAAATGAAATAGAAATGCAGAAAACAAGAGAAAAGATCAATGAAACTAAAAGCTGGTTCTTTGAAAAGGTAAACAAAATTAATGAAGCTTTAGCCAGACTAATCAAGAAAAGAAGGGAGACAGCTCAAATCAATAAAACTAGAAAGGAAAAAGGAGAAGTTTTACAACTGACACCACAGAAATACAAGCAACAATATGCCAATAAAATGGACAACTTACAAGAAACAGACAAATTCTTAGAAGGGTACAATCTCCCAAGACTGAACCAGGAAGAAATAGAAAATATGAACAGACCAGTCACAAGCACTGAAATTGAAACTGATTAAAAAACTCCCAACAAACAAAAGTCCAGGATCTGATGGCTTTGCAGGCAAATTCTATCAAACATTTAGAGAATAGCTAACACCTATCTTTCTGAAACTGTTCCAAAAAACTGCAGAGGAAGGAACACTCCCAAACTTATTCTGTGAGGCCACCATCACTCGCACACCAAAACAAAACATCCCCCCCCCACACACACACACATATTACAGGCCAATATCACTGAGGAACATAGAGGCAAAAATCCTCAACAAAATACTAGCAATCCAAATCTAACAATACATTAAAAGGATCATACACCAAGATCGAGTCATAATTATCTCAGGGATGCAAGGATTTTCCAATATTCACAAATCAAACAGTATGATACATCACATCAACAAATTGAATAGTAAAAACCATATGATCATCTCAATAGATGCAGAAAAAGCTTTTGACAAAATTCAACACCAATTTATGAAAAAAAAAACAACTCTCCAGAAAGTGGACATACATGGAACACACCTCAAAATAATAAAGGTCATATATGGCAGATCTACAGCTAACATCATACTCACTGGTGAAAAGCTGAAAGAATTTTCTCTAAGATCAGGAACAAGACAAGGATATCCACTCTTGCCACTTTGATTCAACATAGTTTTGGAAGTCCTAGCCTTGGAAGTCAGAGAAGAAAAAGAGATAAAAGGAATCCAAATTGGAAAAGAAGAAGTAAAACTGTCACTGTTTGCAGATGACATACTATACATAGAAAAGCCTAAAGATGCTACCAGAAAACAACTAGAGCTCATCAATGAATTTGGTAAAGTTGCAGGATACAAAATTAATACACAGAAATCTGTTGCATTTCTATATACTAACACAAGATCAGAAAGAGAAATTATGGAAACAATCCCATTCACCATCGCATCAAAAAGAATAAAATAGAAATAAACCTATAAATAAACCTACCTAAGGAGACAAAAGACCTGTACTCTGAAAACTATAAGGTGCTGATGAAAGAAATCGAAGACGACACAAACAGATGGAGAGATATACCACGTTCTTGGATTGGAAGAATCAATATTGTGAAAATGACTATACTACCCAAGGCAATCTACAGATTCAGTGCAATCCCTATCAAATTACCAATGGCATTTTTCACAGAACTAGAACAAAAAAATCTTAAAATTTGTATGGAGACACAGAAATCCCTATATGGCCAAAGCAATCTTGAGAAAGAAAAACGGAGCTAGAGGAATCAGGCCCCCTGACTTCAGACAATACCACAAAGCTACAGTCATCAAAACATTGTACCAGCATAAAAACAGAAATAAAGGTCAATGGAATAGGAAAGAAAGCTGAGGAGGAAAGCCATGCACTTATGGTCAATTAATCAGTGGCAAAGGAGGCAAGACAGTCTCTTCAATAAATGGTCCTGGGAAAACTGGACAACTATATATTAAAAAAATGAAATTGGAACATTCTTTAACACCATACACAAAAATAAACTGAAAATGGATTAAAGACCTAAATGTAAGGCCGGATGCTATAAAACTCTTAGAGGAAAACATAGGCAGAACACTCTTTGACATAAAACACAGCTAGATCTTTTTCGAGCCATCTCCCAGAGTAATGGAAATAAAAGCAAAACTAAACAAATGGAACCTAATTAAACTCAACAGCTTTTGCACAGCACAGGAAACCATAAACAAAATGAAAAGACAACCCACAGAATGCGAGAAAATATCTGCAAATGATGCAACCAGCAAAGGATTAGTCTCCAAAATTTACAAACAGCTCATGCAACTCAATATCATAAAAACAAACAACCGGATCAAAAAATGGGCAGAAGATCTAAATAGACATTTCTCCAAAGAAAGCATGCAGATTTCCAAGAGGCACATGAAAAGATGTTCAACGTCACTAAATATTAGAGAAATGCAAATCAAAACTACAGTGAGTTGTCACCTCACACCTGCCAGAATGGCCATCATTAAAAAATCTAAAAACAGTAAGTGCTGGAGAGGGTGTAAAGAAAAGGGAACCCTCTTACACTGTTGGTGAGAATGTAAATTGGTACAACCACTATGGAGAACAGTATGGAGGTTCCTTAAATAACTGAATATAGAGCTAGAGCTACTGTATAATCCAGCAATCCCACTCCTGGGCATATATCTGGAGAAAAACATTGTCTGAAAGAATACATGCACCCCAGTGTTTGTTGCAGCACTGTTTATAACAGCCAAGACATGGAAGCAACCTAAATGGATAAAGAAGATGTAGTACAACGAATACAATACAATGAAATATAACTCATTCAAAAGAATGAAATAATGCCATTTGCAGCAACATGGATGGACCTGGAGTTTATCATTCTAAAGTGAAGTAAGTCATACAGAGAAAGACAAATATCATATGATATCACTTATATGCCAAATCTTTTAAAAAATGATACAAATGAACTTATTTACAAAACAGACTCACAGACTTAGAGAACAAACTTATGGTTACCAGGCCTGAAGGACGATGGGGAGGGATAGATTGGGAGATTGGAAGTGACATGTACATGCTGCTATATTTAAAACAGATAACAAACAAGGACCTACTGTATAGCAGAGGGAACTCTGGTCAATATTCTGTAATAACCAAAAAAAAAAAAAAAGAAACATGGCCTATTTTAATAAATAATTTTTTGCTTATACATCAAGCAACACTTCTTTATTATTTTGCTAAATTGGCACATTTTAACATATTATTAATGAAGTTTCAAGCATTGTGTTGCCTGTCAAGATAGTACAGAGAAAAAGGGTAGGTTTATTCCTGATGTATTCCTGAAAAGTAATGTGACATTACCTCAAAAATTATTCCTAAGAGTCCTTACAAAGTCTCTCAATATAAAGTGCTCTCAAAATTAGTGCATTTAAAACAACCAAGTTCTATTTGGGGATGGTTTAATAGTTCAGATCTCAGTCATTTCTAGCATTAATTGCTTATGCAAAACACCTTTGGAATTGATTTTATTTAAAAAAGTGCTCAATTATAACACAAGTTCAATAGCTATTCATAATAATATGAATATGAAATTGAAGGAATTGAATTTTATTACACATCATTCCTGAAAGCAATAAAAATATGCTTAAAGTACAGTCAAACACCACCAGAACAAGTGGAAATGTGTCTGCCAGAATTTTATGCAAACGTCTACTTGTGAGATTAAACTCTCATCTTCCAAAAAAAAAAAATCTAAAACAATTACTGTGACATGAAAATCATTAGATTTCTCAACAGAGAAGAAGGTCTAATGATGACAAAATCAGTAACGTCAAGGAAACATATTAGAAATTTTAACTAAAAACATTACATGAATGAGAGGATAAAGAGAAATATCTGAGTAAATATATTTTTGTATAGCATATTTAGAATATATACAGATAAATTAGTGTTTGATATTTAAGTAGATATTGGACTATTTTCATCTATATGTCTAAAATTTTATATTGTCCCTTCCAAGAAAAGAATATTTTTAAATATTTTATTGTTAAAAAATAGGATGTTGTATATTATTCAGAACTGTGTAAATGTGTGCCTAAGAAATTGCCTTATGTTTTAAATATGTGCATATAAAACAACTATATAAGTTAGAGTCTGAACTGGAAAACAAACAAAAAAGTAAGTATGACTAGTTCAAAGAAGGAGAATTCAATTCATGAATTTAGTTAAATGATGCAAAGTCCAGTCAAACATGAGTTGTTGATGAAATTATGAATAAAGCATAAAGCTGAGAAAAACAACAAAGAAAAGAAACACAAAAAAAGAGGCAGGTACATGATAGACTCTGGAACCATGTTAAGAGATATATCCATTGCTGGAGATAGATACTGCTCAAGGCAGAAAGCAAGAGAAATATATCTTGGCTTTTCCCTTCTTCATGTTTTGTTATCCAGTTCTATTCTAGAACCTGTTGTCCAAATCAACCTGTAACCATATGTGCAGGTGGATGGACAAGGGTGAGGAAGACAGCCTACTGTATTAAACAGAATAACAGAAGAAGGGTGAATAATGTATCTGAGGGCAAACAGATCAAAGAAAGATGAACAACTCCAAACAACCATTTGATATAGATTTTATTTTAAAAAATGAAAATACTAACGAATATTCCTAATAAAAATAAGAGGAAGCAGAATTTATTTCAGGTTAGAGGAAGACCTATGCAAGAAGCCATTGATGATTATCTCTTTTCTTATTTTCCATGAAATTAACCATGAAGATATATGAAAGATTTTTTTAAAGAGTACAGTCATAATATCTTTATTTTTTTTAAATCTTTTGGAAGGATATGGAATGAGTTTCCATTAAATAGAAACTGGATATTACTTGTTGGGGAGAAAAGACTCCATACCTGCTAGTCATTAACTCATGTAGGAGAGTAGCTCAAATAATACCATCTGCCTGCAATGATTGTTTTTTTCCCTATGGATGCTGACTTCTAAAGAAAGGAGTTCTTAGGCAAAAATGGAAGAGATTAATGTGTTTCATAACTACAAATATTGTAAAATAACTTTTATTACATACCACAATACTTCTCAAGTTCAGTTTCATCCAGGTACTAGGTAGCCATTGCTTTGATTAACAAATATTTAAGAGGAACTCTCAATTTTCTATGGCATAGGAAACAAAGTTCAAACATTGTACTTCACAGAATAATATAAGAAAATAGGCATTCAGTAAAAATTGCAATGCTCTTACACACATAGAAGGAAGAAGTAAAGGTAAAATGGGAACTGTGGTGGGTAGGATAATGGCTTTCCAAAGATGTCCTCATCATAGTGTTCTAGCTCTGATGTCCTAATCCCTAAAATCTTCAAATTGTGATGGGTAGAACATACTGTGTTATGAAGCTGGGCCCAATCTAACATATAGGTTCTTAAAATCAGAAAGTCTTTCCTAGTTGTGGACAAAGTGAGATGTTAACTGTGGAAGAAGAGTCAGAGAGATGTGATGTTGCTGATTTGAATATGGAAACAGGGGTCCCTGAAGCAAGGAAGGGGGCAGCCTCTGGAAGGTAGAAAAGGCAAGAAAATAGATTCTTCCCTACAGCCTTCAGAAGGGGATACAATTCTGTGGACACTTTATGAGACTTGTGTTAGACTTCTACAGAACTATAAGGTAATAAATATGTGAGGTTTTAAGCCACTGATTTTGTATTAATTTGTTACAACAGTAATAGAAAACTAAGACAAAAAAAGACACTAAAAAAACCCTCCTTATCTAGTGCAGGAGGATCAGGCAAAACTTCATCAAGAAGATGACCTTAAAGCTTCTTTTTAAAAAGAGAGTAGAAGTTAGGTTGGCACATAAGAAATTATTGCCCCAGGCAGAAAAGACAATGTAAGTGAAGGCAAAGAGGTGAGGCTTTTTTAGTAAAGTTTAAACACAGAAGGCGAGGGGTAATTACTGAAAGGTGAAACTACAGAAATGATTGGTGATGGACCAGAAACATGATAGCTTGGATTTTCCTAGGGCAATGGATAATCAGCAGGTGAGTGGCATGAATAAAATGTTATTTTTTGAGAAAGCACAAATATTCTAATGTACAAGATGGAATGGGGGTAAGCAGGAAACTAAGATGACACTGAAGTGAGATCAAAGTATAGAGTGACATGGACTAAGGACAGTTGTGGTAGAAAAGAAGAAAACTGAGGAAGCAGAGATATGTAGGAGAAAGAGGTAACAAACGAAGGCCTGGTAACTGAATGAAGTTGGTTTAAGGGACAAGAAGCAATCACATACAAATCCCAGGTGTCTGGATAAATAAGTGGAGCATAGTATAGTGTCACTCACTGAGGCTGGGGACAGTGAGGAAATAAATGGAAGGGAGAGAGTAAGTTTATATTTGGACATGTTGTATTTGAGATTCCTTCTGGATATCTAACTAGATACTTTAGTAAATTATTTCATATATGTTTTAAACACAAAAGAGGTATTTGATTGGATATTTGTATCTTGAGATTATGTTACTTATATGGTCATGATGTGTGGATGTCAAATGAAGCCAAGAAGGAGTAGATATCAAGTCCAAAGAAAAAGAGGTTGTAAAATATATACCTAAGGAATACGAACTTTTATAGCTAGATTATGGAGAAAAATTCAACTGAATGTTTCCAGAGAGGGAAGATGAAGTCAGGAAAGAATTATTAAGACACCCAAGGAACTTAAATACATGAAATTCAGCTCAAATAAAGGAGAAAGGTGCTAAGGATCGACTACTCCACCTCAAGTCACACTTCAATATATATATTTATATTTTTAGTTAATCTGTTCTGTGAACTATATAGTCTTTTATGATCAACAGGTAGATATAGATGAATAATGTTTAACAGTTGCTTATGAGACTATTATAAAGACTCTTATTACAAGTAGCAATTATTTCTCTTATATTTGGAGAAGGTACCTCTTTGAATCTCAGTTGTTGTTTCTAAGCCCAGAGAAGAAATATTTGATCCTCATGATACTTTCAAACTTAGTTCTAATAATAAGATTTACAGAAAGGTTCCCATGAATATTTCCCATGGAAGGCATACATTAGAAATTAAATTAAAACTTACTGTTATGAACTAGCTACAGATGCATTCAGCAATATTGGTGAAATTCAAAAACATTATGCTATGTAAAAGAAGGCAGACTGAAAAGGCTTCATGCTGCATGATTCCACTGATATATTCTGGAATATATGGTGATACCATAGTGACTGAAATCACATCAGGACTGGGGACAGGTGGAATGTATTGAATGCTAAGAAACATGAAGGCACGACTTAGGGTGATGGAATGTTCTGTATCTTAATGTCGGAGGTAGTTCTGAAACTATATACAAACCCATAGAACTGTATGCATAATTACATCACATTTTGATGAAATCTGACTTTAAAAATCTGAACACACTGTAATGACTAAAAAGCTTACTATAGGGACTTCCCTGGTGGTGCAGTGGTTAAAAATCTGCCTGCCAATGCAGAGGACACGGGTTCGATCCCTGGTCCAGGAAGATCCCACATGCCACGGAGCAACTAAGCCCATGTGCCACAACTACTGAGCCTGTGCTCTAGAGCCCATGAGCCACAACTACTGAGCCCACACGCCATAACTACTGAAGCCCATGTGCTCTAGGACCTGCGTGCCACACTACTGAGCCCACATGCTGCAACTACTGAAGGCCATGTGCCTAGAGCCCGTGATCTGCAAGAAGAGAAGCCACCACAATGAGAAGCCTGCGCTCGCCACAACTAGAGAAAGCCCTAACACAGCAATGAAGACCCAACGCAGCCAAAAAAAAAAAGCAAACTCTATTATATAGTGTATGTGCCTAATACAATACTCATATTCATTCAATAAATGTATTAACATACTAACAAAAGATATCTATTTAATGAACTCATGCTTTTATTATTTTTAAAAATACTATTCTTTTTTAAAATGAGTGAAGTAAATTCACCCTGTAAAAATTTTATGACCGATAAGTTTCTAATTATGTTACTCATATGTTGGCAGTATGTAAGCAATTAACTGATTTAATTAAGTTGCCAGTTGATAATTCATGGCTTCTTACTTCACCTTTCCCTTTTAAGAGATATGTTGATTTTGGTGAATGGGTTTTGAAATGAATCACAGTGAAAGATTTTAAAATAAATGCATATTCATAGTAATATAATGTATTTTCCTATTTCCATTTTTAAAGGCAATTTACAATAAAAACTTAGAAAATAAAATGTCAGATTTTACCTAAACATGACAGTCCATAATGCTTTTGAGTACAGATGGTCCCCAATTTAACGATGGTTTGGCTAACGATTTTTTGACCTGAGGATGGTATGAAAGCAATACGCATTCAATGGAAACCATACTTCAAATTCTGAATTTTTATCTTTTCCTGGGCTAGTAATATGCGGTACATACTCTCTCATGGTGCTGGGCAGTGGCAGCGAGCCACAGCTCCCAGTCAGCCATGCCATCACAAGGGGAAACAAATGATATACTTACAACCATTCTGTATCCATAGAGCCATTCTATTTTTCACTTTCAGTACAGTATTCAATAAATTGCATGAGATGTTCAACACTTTATTATTATAAAATAGGCTTTGTGTTAGATGATTTTGCACAACTGTAGGCTAATGGAAGTATTCTGAGCCTGTTTAAGGTAGGCTAGGCTATGATGTTTGGTAGGTGAGGTGTATTAAATGCATTTTCGACTTACAATATTTTCAACGTACTATGTGTTTATCAGGACATAACTCCATTCTAAGTTGAGGAAGACCTGTATATTTACAGCAAATTATATACTACAATATTTAATCAAATTATATAGTTTATTAAAAGCTTAAGTTTGCAATAACTTAACAGTTAAAAAAAAATGTCATATACAGTTTTCACTAATTACAATACGCTATCTGAAATTTTCTGTGAATTGACTAGTTATTAATGCTTTCCACATTGATTCTCATAGTAGTATATACATAGTTACACACACATGCACACATATATAACCAATTAAATAACACATATGTATATATATCACCTTTGTTGTCATGTGCTATACTTTCTAAGGAAAGAAAGGAAATTTTAAAATGAATTGAATGACCTAATTAAATATTATTTCATTTATCACAAGCTTATTTGATCATAAATGAGTAATTATCTGTTAGTGCATTACTTTGGATTAATACCTGTCTTTGAATACTTCAAATACTTCAATACAGAAGTTATCAATTTTAGATAGAAGGTAGTGAAATTCTTACTGCATGTGTGAAGCTCAGTATATCATTTGAACCCTTGGAGCACCTCAACAAACACTTTCATTCAGTCATTTTTACTGTTCTCTGGTTTACCTTCAGAGGTTCTGATCAATTTATATACATGTGCAGGTAATTCTAATTATTTCTCTTGGTGTGCATTGTTTCTCCATATTAAATCACATCTGCTCTCTAGTTCTTCAATCAAAAATTTAGATTATATCCTTCTGAGTTTTTCACAAACAACCAATATTTGAACTAACATGAGTACCCCTCCCTCTTTTTTGTTAATCTTAAGTGCCTAATGATTTTTTTCCTTAGTAAATAGGTCAATGGATTACTTCCTAACATCAATTTTATAGCACATATAGTGCACTCTTTTCAAAGAAGGAATATATTTTAAGTGTCTAAGACATTTTGCCATCATTTTCTCCTTGGTTTCTCTGTATCAGTAACTATTATAGTTTTACCTATACCTGATTTAACATATTATAAATAAGGGCTGAATATAGTTCTCAATTTTATTTAATTGGAAAAGAAGCGTTGTTTTAAAATTTCTTAAACCTATGTCAGTATTTTTTTCTAAAAGCCAACTATAAATAACAAAAAGCATATATTCTAGAAAACTTACTAAAGTAGCAACAACCAAATCTGGATAAATGTTCCATTTCTCTCCAATCTGATCTTGTGATGATAACAAAGATTTGCAGTTCTCCTTTAACATTATTACATCAACCTGTGGTTAACTTTTTAGAAGAGTGTATTTATTTTACATGCTTCCTGTTCTCTAATCCTGACAGGGTTGCAGTTGAAGTTCTTGGTAATCACAGGAAAAGATTCTTTTAGGATAACATGGGGAAAGGGGCTAACAGAAAGATAGAACTGCTCATTTAAAATACAATATTTTACTTCAATCCTTGGTAAAATTTTCACTACTCAGAGAATTCACCCTGTTGTTGGTTACTCTTCACATCTCTTCCACCTCTTTGTTTAATTTATTGGTTAATATGTCTTCAAATAACAGGTCTCTTATCTATCTCTAATATCTCATATATTCTTATTTAATTCTCTTATTCAGATATGGAAATTCTGACTTGATTTTGTGCAATTTTCTAACCTCACTGCTAACTACGCCTTGTAATATGTTTAACCCAATTTTCTGGCCTTGATCTCTGTCCATAAAAAACCTTGGTTGTAAAACTCCCTGTAAAAGTTATTTTGAAAAAATAAGTTAGAGCCACTTTGGAAGATAACCTGACACTTCCTTACAAAATGAAACATACTATTACCATATGATCTAGCAATCACTTTTTTTTTAGTACTTACCCAAATGAATTGAAATTTAAATCCACGCAAAACGGAGCTGCAGGAATCATATTCCCTGACTTCAGATTATACTACAAAGCTACAGTAATCAAGACAATATGGTTCTGGCACAAAAACAGAAATACAGATCAATGGAACAAGATAGAAAGCCCAGAGATAAACCCAGACACCTATAATCAACTAATCTATGACAAAGGAGGCAAGGATATACAATGGAGAAAAGACAGTCACTTCAATAAGTGGTGCTGGGAAAACTGGACAGTTACCTTTAAAAGAATGAAATTACAACACTCCCTAAAACCATACACAAAAGTAAACTCAAAATTGATTAGAGACCTAAATGCAAGACCAGACAGTATAAAACTCTTAGAGGAAAACATAGGAAGAACACTTTTTGATATAAATCACAGCAAGATCTTTTTTGATCCACCTCCTAGAGTAATGGAAATAAAAACAAAAATGAGACCTAATGAAACTTAAAGGCTTTTGCACAGCAAAGGAAACCATAAACAAGACGAAAAGACAACCCTCAGAATGGGAGAAAATATTTGCAAACGAATCAATGGACAAAGGATTATTCTCCAAAATACATAAGCAGCTCATGCAGCTCAATATTAAAAAACAAACCACCCAATCCAAAAATGGGCAGAAGACCTAAATAGACTTTTCTCCAAAGAAGACCTACAGATGGCTAAGAAGTCCACAAAAAGCTGCTCAACATCACTAATTATTAGAGAAATGCAAGTCAAAACTACAATGAGGTATCACCTCACACTAGTCAGAATGGGCATCATCGGAAAATCTACAAACAACAAATGCTGGAGAGGGTGTGGAGAAAAGGGAACCCTCTTGCACTGTTGGGAATGTAAACTGATACAGCCACTATGGAGAAGAGTATGGAGGTTCCTTAAAAAACTAAAAATCGAACTACCATATGATCCAGCAATCCCACTACTCGGCATATACCCACAGAAAACCATAATTCAAAAACACACACGCACCCCAATATTCACTGCAGCACTATTTACAATAGCCAGGTCATGGAAGCAACCTAAATGCCCATCAACAGATGAATGGATAAAGAAATTGTGGTACATATATAGAATGGAATATTACTCAGCCATAAAAAGGAACGAAATTGAGTAATTTGTTGAGACGTGGATGGATCTAGAGACTGTCATACAGAGTGAAGTAAGTCAGAAAAAGAAAAACAAATATTGTATATTAACGCATATATGTGGAACCTAGGAAAATGGTACAGATGAACTGGTTTGCAGGGCAGAAATTGAGACGCAGATGTAGAGAACAAACGTATGGACACCAAAGGGAGACATTGGCAGCTGGTGGTGGTGGTGGTGTGATGAATTGGGAGATTGGGATTCACATGTATACCATGATGTGTATAAAATGGATGACTAATAAGAACCTGCAGTATAAAAAAAGAAAAGAAAAAAAATACAGGGGGATATTCCAACAAATATGTAAGAAATCATTCAGACTACTCTAACACTATTTTCTAACAAAATGAAATTAATAGTTACTCCTTCTCTGTTGATCTGGAGGTTAATCTTATTGTCATTTTCTATACCATTGCTTACATTTGTCTCAGTACCAAAAGGAAGTATTCTCCTGGTATTTCCTTGATGACTACAAAGTAAAAAAATAAAGTCTAAATTAAATGTTAATTTTGCTTTTGGACACTAATGTCTGTTTTCACACCTTGCTGTTAATGCAAAACACAAATAGATTTTAATTTAAATGTGATTTCCTTAGGGGATTTCAAATTAGTGAGGCACAATAGTGGTAGCAGTGGCCCAAATATGTTAGCATTTTTAGTTTTCACTATCCTAAGAGAGGTGTAAAACAGTTTCCATTTATTGTTCTATCTTTGCCACATACATTTCTCTCAGCTTCTCATACCTATTTGTCAGAACAAATTGTACCATTTCCCACATGTTTAAAATTCCTTTTCAGATGCATGTAAAAACTTGCTCTTTTTTGTGAAGTGAGAGGTAGTGAACGTCAGGAAGGAAGTCTTTGGCAGGTTTTAAAATGTTAATTCACTTTTAAGGACCTACATGATGATGATAAGAGGAGGAAGATGATAACATCATGATGATAAATTCAATACCATAGTTAATTAAATTGCATGAAAAATAGGCCATTTTCCTTAGTGCTAATACAGATTTGTATCATTAAAAAAAAAAAAAAGCAGCTTACAGGTGCCTGTGAATAAATTTGGATGAATTTGTAAAAGCAGATTTTTGTCTCAGCATAACCAACTGGAGCGTTTCATAGAATAGCTATGCTCCACAGTTTCAATCTCCAGGACTATAAGGGAATTCCTGATTGCTTTATATTGGATCCCTTACTAATAGTACTCAAAACTTGAAGCTCGAGCTCTTAGATATTTCCTCACTTAATGATTCCCAGTTCTTCTGAGTGCCACCTAAATTATTCAGATATCGGTTTGTCAAGTCCCTTATTTATTGCCTCTTTTTGAATCTCCCTGCTGAGCTTGAGTGTGCACAGAGGAATGCTCAGATAAAATAAATAAGGAATTAAAGAGCAATAAGAGTGCTGTTTCTCCACTCCAATAAGAATATTTAAGACACACATGAGATATTTATTTACTGTGATTGACTCTCACTTTTATTACCACATCTTTACTCAAATAGATGAAATAGACAAATAGCTATTCCAGTATGATCCTTGTAATACTTAACAGGGGATGGTGATGCAACACTATAGCTAAAGGATTTTCTTTCTCCCAAGGTATCAGCCCACATATAAATGGTATATCTAGTATAGAGTTTGCTTTGTAGCTTTGTAGTTATAAGAAATTCAGGAAAACATAAAACAAAATATAGTATGTTTATATATTCTGTATAATATCTCTGAGGATCTTATATAAGATTTAAAACATATCTCTAAATAACCCTAAGTAGCTAAGCCATGTTTCTTTCTTTACACTTTGTCTAAAAAGTTTCCCTAGAACAGCAAATAATAAAGATTAGCATACTAATCTTCAAAATATTCTTAAATTAAGAAATTGAAAGAATTTATTTTTTGAATGAATGAATGGATGTTTGACAATTTTGCAGTGAAAGTTTGTCGACGTTATTAGAGATATTATTATCCTTTCTTTCCCTTAAGGAAAACAGCTAAACTTATATACAGAAAAGTCTTACATTTATTGTAAGATTTAGCTTTCATTATGTACTTTCTAAAGTTTTGAAAATTTTGATATGTTCTATAAAAAAATTAAGAAACTGATCTATTTTGATTTCTCCCTTAATAATGACATGGAATTTGTCATGAATTGACCAAGGCGGCCTTAATCTTCCTCTCAGTTTCACAAAACTTTAGACTGGCTTTTACCTGACTCTAGAACCCTGACCTCCCTTTCCTTATAACATTAACTTCAAAAATAAAACAAAACAAACAGATAAACAAAAAACCCTTGTAATTGTATATCCTTTGCCTCTTTGAGATGTAAATCTTTTGAAAAGCCTCTTGCCAGTTTTACAATGGAGGACTGTCTTTCTCAAGGACTGTGAGCCATCCTTTTGAAATGTAATTAAGAAGGAAGATAGTACCTCTATCTCCCAGTCTCTGTTGGAGGGCAGGAGCCTAACTTTGGTGGGTACCTCACTCCAACTTGTAAAAGCACCACTTATCATGTAGACAGAAGAAAGTTTACTTTTTCTTTGGGAAAAGCCAATATCTTCCACTATTAATACCCTGCCAACCTTTGTTTCAGTGGCGTTGAGATCAGACTGCATTCTGGATTCTCTTCCCTCTTGCAACAAACTTGAATAAAGTCTTCCTTGCCTACTTAACTTTTGCTGGTGCAATTTTTGCTGTGACATAATATAAATAACTTGATAAAGGATACATATTTCATACAGAAAGCACCCTGGTTGAAAATACAGGTTTTTTATCTGTGAGATAAGAGATTTGAACCTTATCTCTATATTGGTTTGGTGTTAAGTAAATGGAAATATTTCTCCCTGTTTTTGTATTATTATACCCTTTTTTTAAAAAAATACTTCCAACTCTCACACAGGAATGCAAGGATTCTAAAAGTAAGCTTCCCAGTTGACTTAATATCAAGAAAACTCTGCTACTGGTCTTAATTATTTTTTTAACCTTTTATCTAATTTACCCTGGTTTTGTGGCATATATGGGCCCTTGCTCAATGCTTGTAATTCATTAGTGTATTACTCTGAGTAATACACTAACAGAGAAACAGAACAAAAAGAAGATAGACAGATAGATACACACACACACGTATATATGTACATATATATGTGTGTATATATATACACATATGTATACATTATATATACCTAATGTTATATTTATTATATATTATATTATAATGTTATATAATATTTAACATATAATAAATGTATAACTGTTAAAATCTATAATATATTAATATAACAATATATTAATATATAATATATCTGGTCATAATCTCTTGATAGTAGAAAATTTAGCACTGATTTGAAATTTAAAAGTTGCTCAGTCTAACAATGATCTTTGTTAAGTCCTAATTATATTTGCACACTAATAGGAAGACATCATTAAATATGGGGAAAAGAAAACAAATCCTAGAAGAATACTAACAGATTGAGGCCATTGGAAATGCCCTTATGATGGGGACACCTGCTGCTTTGATTAGCTTGGTAGTGCTTGTCCTTTGGAGACCAGGATGACAGAGGAGGCTGCTCTCATGGAGTTGGAACATCTGATATTACTGTGGGTCTGCGGATCTCAGATTGTAGAGGCCAGTTATTTAACTATGCAAATTGGGATAATTTAAACTATGAAGAAGTTGTATTCCAGATGCCTTGACCTAGAGGAAGCTCTGGCATTGATTAGTAGATTGATTTCCAAAGCAAAAATAGTTGGTCAGATGACTAAAGTTTTGCTCAATTTGTGGAATTAGACAAAATAGGAAGGTATTTTCAGCCACCCCAGTATAAAAATTTGGTAGCTTACTCTATTTTGAGTTTTTGAGCCACTTTATAGATACACACCCAATGACTAGAAGCTGAGTCCCATTGAATAGGGCCAAAAAACACTGCAAGTGATCTCAATACATAATCCTTCAATTTTTAATAAGGTACCTTTTTATTTGTACCTTTTTCATAGGGTAATGGTGCACAAAGGAAGAGGGATTATTCAGCTATTTCAAAGACAGATATAGGTATGAGCTAACACCAATGCCAGGAACATGGACTGCTTTGATGAATTTCTGGTTAGAGTTTGTGCTTATGAATGCAAGGAGATTAAAGGAGTGCTGCCCTAAATTCATATTATAGAATTCAGCTGTCAGTTTTTTATTTGATTTTGAAGAAAGAGTAACTTGTTTTTAGTAAATCTAGTTCTTGTTTTTAGTAAATCTCTTTATCTTTACTTTTAATTACTTCTACTAGGAAATAATATGGAGTGAGGTTTTTTTTGTATTTAATTTGATTCAGGTTCATAGTAATTCTTTTCTTCCTCTTAACTATATATTTGTTTTCAGAAGTACAACATACATAGTTGAATTCAACACCATCAGTACATATTTTTCTCAAGTTCACATGGACAATTCAACAAAACTGACCATGTTCTAGGCCATAAAACATACCTTAACACATTTGAAAAAAATAGAAATCAATGTCTGCTCTCAGACCACAATGATTTTAAACTAGAAATCAGTAACAGAGAGATAACTGGAAAATCCCCAAATACATGGAAATAAAGTATCACACTTCTAAATAACACATGGGACAAAGAAGAAATCTCAAGAGAAATTTTAAAAATATTTTAAACCCAGTGAAAATAAACACATGATATTAAAATTTGTGGGATGGAGTGAAAGAATTGTGTAGAGGGAAATTTATAGAAACAAATGTATATATTTGAACAAAAGAAAAGTAAAAACAATAAGATTCCACCTTACCAAACTAAAAAAAAAACAAACAAGAAAAATAACCAGAAGAAAATAAATAATAAAAATTTGAGCAAAACTGATGAAATTGAAAATAGAAAATTAGGAAACCCCATCTGCTCTAGGGGCTACGCATCAGGAGAGAAGACAAAATGGCAGAGTAGAAGACGTTGAACTCAGTTCTTCCCACAAGAACACCCAAAATCACAACTAACTGCTGAAGAACCAACAACAAAAAAGACTGGAACCTGCCAAAAAAGATATTCTACATCCAAAGACAAAGAAGAAATGACAGTGAGATGGTAGGAGGGGTGCACTCATAATATAAACAAATTGCATACCCCCCAGGCTAGGAAACCCACAAACTGGAGAATAATTATATTGCAGAAGTTCTCCCACAGGAGTGAAATTTCTGAGCCTGATGGCAGGCTCCCCAGCTTGGGCTCTAGCATCAGGAGGAGGAGCCTCCAGAGCTTTTGGCATTGAAGGCCAGGCGGTCTTGATTTCAGGAGTTCCACAGGACTGGGGGAAACAGAGACCCCACTCTTGGAGGATGCACACAAGTTCTCATGTGCACCAGGACCCAGGGCAAATCAGTGACTTCATAGGAGCCTGAACCAGACCTACTTGTTGGTCTTGGAGGGTCTCCTGGGGAGGTGGGGGGCTGACTATGGCTCTGTGGCAACTGTGGGACATAAAACTTGGTAGCAAACATGTCCAGGAGTACTCATTTGAAAGCTGACATCTTGCTTGTGACATAAGCACCAAGACCTGGCCCCACCCAACAGCCTTTAGGCTGAAGTGCTGGGATGCCTTAGGCCAATCAACCAACATGGCAGGAACACAGTCCCACTCATCAACAGACACTCTGTCTAAAAACTTCCTGATCCACAGCCACCTCTAGACACACCCTTTGATATGGCCCCGCCCACCAGAGGGGCAAGACCCAACTCCAGCCATGAATGGGCAGGCACTGGCCCCTCCCACCAGGAAGGCTGCACAAGGCTCAATACCAGCCTCACCCACAAAGGGGCAGACACCAGAAGCAAGTAATATACAATCCCACAGCCTGTGGAACTGAGTTTATAAACACAGGTTAGAACCTACCCTGGGCCCAGCTGGTCTCTGGGTATTAGATTATGACAAGGGAGTGTACTGCTGGGACACACAGCACATCCCCCACAGAGGACCAATTCTCCATGGTCAAGAAACATAACTAACCTTCCACATACATAAAAATACAAGTAGAAGTTTAGACAAAAAGAGATGGCAGAGGAAGATGTTCCAGATGAAGGAACAAGATAAAAACTCAGAAAAACAATTATGTGAAGGGGAAATAGGCAATCCACCTAAGAAAGAATTCAGAGTAATGTTCATAAAGATGACCAAGGCACTCAGAAAGACAATGGATGCACAGAGCGAGAAGTTACAAGAAGTTTTTAACAAAGAATTAGAAAAACAACTTGCCAAACAGAGTTGAAGAATACAATACCAGAAATACACTAGAAGGAATTAATAGCAGAATAAATGAGGCAGAACAGAAAAGTGATCTGGAAGACAGAGTGGAGGAAATCACCACTGCAGAACAGATTATAGAAAAAAGAATGAAAGGAAATGAGGACAGTTTAAGAGACTACTGGGACAACATCAAACATACCAACACTCACATTATAGGGGTGTCTGGAGAAGAGAGATAAAAGGGCCTGAGAATATATTTGAAGAGATAATAGCTGAAAACTTCCCTAACATGGGAAAGGAAACAGTCACCCAAGTCCAGGAAACACAGAGATTACAATACAGAATCAACCCAAGGAGAAACATGCTGAGACACATAGCAATCAAACTGACAAAAAAATGAAGAGAAAAGATTGAAAGCTATGAGCAAAAGCAAAAATAACTTATAAGGGAACCTCCAGAAGGTCATCAGCTGATTTTCCAGCAGAAACTGCAGGCCAGAGGGAGTGGCACAATGTATTTAAAGTGATGGAAGGGAAAAACCTACAACCAAGAATACTCTACCCAGCAAGGCTCCTGTTCAGATTTGACAGAGGAATCAAAAGCTTTACAGAGAAGCAAAAGCTAAGAGAATTCAGCACCACCAGACCAGCTTTACAACAAATACTAAAGGAACTTCTCTAGGCAAAAAAGAAAGGGCCACAGCAAGAAACAAAACAAGTACAAAATGTGAAAGCAACAGTTAAGGCAAACATAAAGATAGGAAATCATCCACATACATATATGATATCTAAAACAATAATTGTGAGAGGAGGAGAGTACAAATGCACGGTATTTGAAATGCATTTGAAATTAAGAGATCAGCAACTTAAAACAATTATGGATATGTGTATAGACTACTATAGCAAAACATCATGGTAATGGCAAACCAAAAATCTGTAATAGATATGCACATAAATAAGAAGGAATCCAAATACAACACCAAGTAAAGTCATCAAATCAAAAGAGAAGAGAACAAAAGAGGAAAGGAAAAGACCTATGAAAACAAATCCAAAACAATTAACAAAATGGCAATACAAATATACATATAGATAATTACCCTAAATGTAAACAAATTAAATGCTCCAATCAAAAGACACAGACTGGCTGAATCGATGCAAAAACAGGACCCATATACGCTGTTTACAAGACACCACTTCAAATCTAGAGGCACATACAGACTGAAAGGGAAGGGATGGAAAAAGGTATTCCATGCAAACAGAAATCAATAGAAAGCTGGAATAGCAATACTTGTATCAGACAAAATAGACTTTAAAATAAAGGCAAGAGACAAAGACTACATAATGATAAAGGGATCAACCCAAGAAGAAGATACAACAATTGTAAATATATATGTACAAAACATAGGCTCACATCAATATATGAGGCAAATGTTAACAGACATAAAAGGAGAAATCAACAGTAACACAATAATAGTGGGGGACTTTAACACCACATTTACACCAATGGACAGATTATACAGACAGAAGATCAGTGAAGAAACACAGGCCTTAAATGACATATTAGACCAAATGAACTTAATTGATATTTATAGAACATTCATCCAAAGCAGCAGAACACACATTCTTTTCAAGTGCACGTGAAACATTCTCCAGGATAGATCACATGCTGGGCCACAAAGCAAGCCTCAGTAAATTTAAGAAAATTGAAATTGTATCAAGCAACTTTTCTGACCACAATGCTATGAGATTAGAAATCAACCACAAGAAAAAAACTACAAAAAACACAAACATCTAGGGCTTCCCTGGTGGCGCAGTGGTTGAAAGTCTGCCTGCTGATGCAGTGGACATGGGCTCGTGCCCTGGTCTAGGAAGAGCCCACATGCCGCGGAGCGGCTAGACCCATGAGCCATGGCCGCTGAGCCTGCGCGTCTGGAGCCTGTGCTCCACAAAGGGAGAGGCCACAACAGTGAGAGGCCTACTATCGCAAAAAAAAAAAAAACCAAAAACAACTAACATCTAGAGGCTAAACAAAATGCTACTAAACAACCAATGAATCACTGTAGAAGTCAAAGAAGAAATCAAAAAATACCTAGAGACAAATGAAACCAACAACATGTGGATCCAAAACCTATGGGATGCAGCAAAACAGTTCTGAGAGGGAAGTTTTTACCAGCACATACATATGACAGGAAACAAGAAAAATCTAGGGGAAGAAGAACACCCAAAACCCAAAGTTAGCAGAAGGAAAGAAATCATAAAAGTCAGAGCAGAAGTAAATGAAATAGAGACTAAAAAAAAAAAATAGAAACAATCACCAAAATGTAAAAGCTAGTTCTTTGAAAAGATAAAATTAATAAACCTTTAGCCAGACTCATCAAGAAAAAAATGGGAGCAGGTCCAAATCAATAAAATTGGAAATGAAAAGGGAGAAGTTACAACTGACACCAGAGAAATTTAAGTGGCTGTAAGAGAACACTACAAGCAACTATATGCCAAAAAAAATGGACAACCTGGAAGAAATGGACAAATTCTTAGAAAGGTATACTCTCCCAAGACTGAACCAGGACAAAATAGAAAATAGGAAAAAACCAACTAGAAGTACTGAAACTGAAACTATAATTTTAAAAGATCCCAACAAAAAAATGTCCAGGACTAGGTGGCTTCACAGGCAAATTCTATCAAACATTTAGAAAAGAGTTAACACCTATCTTTCTGAAACTGTTCCAAAAAATTGCAGAGGAAGGAACACTTCCAAACTCATTCTGTGAGGCCACCACCATCACCCTGATACCAAAACCAGACAAATATACCACAAAGAAACAAACTTACAGGCCAGTATCACTGAGGAACATAGATGCAAAAGTCCTCAACAAAATTCTAGCAATCCAATAATAAATTAAAAGGATCAAACACCATGATCAAGTGAGATTTATCCCAGGGATGGAAGGATTTTTCAATATACACAAATCAATGAGTGTCATATACCACATTAACAAATTGAAGAATAAAAACCATATAATCATCTCAATGCATGCAGAAAAAGTTTTTGACAAAATTCAACACTCATTTGTGACAAAAACTCTCCAGAGAGTGGGCATAGAGGGAAAACACCTCAACATAATAAAGGCAATATATGACAATTACACCTAACATCATACTCAATGGTGAAAACCTGAAAGAATTTTCTGTAAGATCAGGAACAAGACAGGGATGCCCATTCTCGCCACTTTGATTCAGCAGTTTTGGAAGACCAAGCCATGGAAGTCAGAGAAAAAAAAGAAATAAAAGGAATCCAAATTGGAAAAGAAGTAATAAAACTGTCATTGTTTGCAGATGACATGATATCAAACATAGGAAATCTTAAAGACGCTACCAGAAAACAACTAGAGCTCATCAAATGAATTCAGAAAATTTGCAGGCTACAAAATTAATACACAGAAATCTGTCGCATTTCTATACACTAACAATGAAAGATCAGAAAGAGAAATTAAGGCAACCATCCCATATACCATGTCATCAAAAAGAATACAATACCTAGGAATAAACCTACCTAAAGAGGCAAAAGAGCTGTACTCTGAAAAATATAAGATGCTGATGGAATAAATCAAAGATGATACAAACAGATGGAAAGATATACCATGTTCTTGGATAGGAAAAATCAATATTGTCAAAATGACTTTACTACCCAAGGCGATCTATAGATTCACTGCAATTCCTATCAAATTACCAACAGTATTTTTCACAGAACTAAAACAAAAAAAAATTTAATTTCTATGGAAACACAAAAGACCCCAAATAGCCAAAGCAATCTTGAGAAAGAAAAACTGAGCTGGAAGAATGAGATTCCCTAACTTCAGACTATACTACAAAGCTACAGTAATCAAAACAGTATGGTACTGGCACAAAAACACAAATATAGATCAATGGAACAGGATAGAAAAGCCCAGAAATAAATGCATGTATTTCTGGTCAATTAATCTGTGACAAAGGAGGCAAGAATATACAATGGAGAAAAGACAGTCTCTTCAATAAGTTGTGTTGGGAAAACTGGACAGCTACATGTAAAAGAATGAAATTAGAACATTCTCTAACACTGTACACAAAAATAAACTCAAAATGGATTAAATACCTAAATGTAAATCAGGTACTATTAATCTCCCAGAGGAAAACATAGGCCAAGCACTCTTTGACATAAATCACAGCAATATCTTTTTGTATCCGTCTCTGAGAGTAATGGAATTAAACACAAAAATAAACACATGGGACCTAATTAAACTTAAAAGTTTTTGCACAACAAAGGAATCCATAAACAAAACAAAAATACAATCTACAGGATTGGAGAAAATATCTGCAAATGATGTGACTGACAAGGGATTAATCTCCAGAAAAGAGCTCATACAGCTCAATATCAAAAAAAAAATCAAAAATGGGTGCAAGATCTAAAAAGACATTTCTCCAAAGAAGACATACAGATGGCCAACAGGCACATGAAAAAACTGCTCAATGTCACTAAGTATTAGAGAAATGCAAATCAAAACTACAGTGAAGTATCACCTCACAGTAGTGAGAATGGCCAACATCAAAAAGCCTACAAACAGTAAATGCTGGAGAGGGTGTGGAGGAAAGGGAACCCCCCTACACTTTTGGTGGGAATGTAAATTGGTACAACTACTATGGAGAACAATATGGAGGTTCCTTAGAAAACTAAAAATAGAGTTACCATATGATTCAGCAATCCCACTCATGGGCCTATATCTGGAGACACCATAATTCGAAAAACTACATGCACCCCAATATTCATTGCAGCACTATTTACAATAGCAAAGACATGGAAGCAGCCTGTCTATTGAAAGATGAATGGATAAAGAAGATGTGGTATATTTATACAATGGAATATTTCTCAACCATTAAAAAGAATGAAATAATGTCATTTGCAGCAACATGGATGGACCTTAAGATTATCATAAAGTGAAGCAAGCCAGAGAAAGGCAAATATCATATGATATCACTCGTATATATAATCTAAAATAATGATACAAATGAACTTATTTACAAAACAGAATAGACTCACCAAGGTAGGGGGTTGAGATAAGTTAGGAGCTGGGGATTAAAATACACACACTACTATATATAAAATAGATACCCCACAAGGACCTACTATAAAGCACAGGGAACTATACTCAATATCTTGTAGTAACCTATATTAGAAGAGAATGTAAAATATATGTATATATAGGTAGATATATATATAACTGAATCAGTTTGCTATATACCTGAAACTAACAAACATTATAAATCAAATGTATTTCAATAAAAATTTTAAAAAGTAAAAAAGTAAAATTAAAGAAAATAGGAAATCATCAGAGGAAATGAAACCAAAAGCCAGTTCTTTAAAAAGCTCAATAAAATTCAAAAGCCTCTATTCAGCCAAAGTACAAAAAAATGAGAGTACACATATTACTAATAACTACTAATATATGTGGAACTGAAGACTTACATCTGCAGAAAAACCTGCACATGGATATTTATAGTAGTAAATTCATAATTTACTAAACTTGGAGGCAACTTAGATGTCGTTCAGTAGGTGAATGGATAAATAAACTGTAGTACATCCAGATAATGGAATATTATTTAGCACTAAAGAGAAATGAGTTACCAAGCCATGAAAAGACATGAAGGAAACCTAAATGCATATTGCTAAGTGAGGGAAACCAATCTTTAAAGGCCATGTACTGTATGATTCCAACAATATGAAATTCTTGAAAAGGTACACCTATGGAGACATAGAATGTTCAGTCATTGCCAAGGACAAGGGACAGGAAAGAGATGAATAGGCAGAGCATGGAGGATTTTAAGGCAGTAAAAATAACTCTGTATATTATAATTATGGATATGTCATTATACATTTGTCCAAATCCATAGAATGTACAACATCAAGAGTGAACTATGAACTCTGAACAACTGTGATGTGTAAATACAGGTTCATCCTTGGTAAAAAAGATACCATTCTGACAAGTGATGTTGATAATGGAGGAGATTATGCATGTGTATGGGCAGAGGGCATATGGGAAGTATCTCTGTACTTTCAGTTTCTTTTCAAACCTAAAACAGTTCTAAAAAATAAAATATTAAAAAAGCACAAGCTACAGAATGGAAGGAAAGATTTGCAAATTATATCTCTGATAATGATTTAATATCCAAAATATTTAAAGAACTT